>NW_009647735.1:9327835-9359013 GCF_000708025.1 Charadrius vociferus
AACTTCTGTGTGGCCACTGAGTTACCATGCTATGCCCTAATGAAGGGGCAGCTTTACACTGGGTAACTATCAGAAGTGGTAACACCAAAATAAAAGAACAATTATCTTGAAAATAACAGTGGATTTAAAGTAGTTACGTAAACATACAATGTATTTCACTTACAACAAATATGAAAAACTCTCTTTTTTGTAATGACAGAAAAGTTCCATATGACCTATAACTGTTTATAGGACAGCAACAGAAGACCCATCACCTGCCATAAACTGAGTGAGCCAAAATAGTCATAAATGACACACACAAATGGAGTATCCACTGCACACACAGGGAGAAGAAGACATTTCTCTACCTTTTACAAACATCTGACGCTTGATGCATCTGACCAGGTAAACTGTTCCTAGTGCATTTACACCCTTTTCAAATTCTAAAATAAGTTACAGCAGAACATGAGGGTTAGGAGCTCAAACTCCTTGCTCTCACCTCCTTACTTCCCAGTAATCCAATGTCCTTTAAAGACAGTTGTGACCCCCCAGTGCCCCGATCTCGGACGCTACAAGGCAGCTGGGCAGCAGAGCTGGTCCTGCTGCAGCACAAAGCTCTACCGCAGAGGGCTCTGTGCCGCAGGTGCACCCCATGCCAGGAACGGGCCACATCCATCGCTCATCGCCACCTCAGTAGCTACAAAAGAAAGCAAGCTCAGTTCTCCACTCTGTCCTACTGCACAAGCTTGGGCAACTAACTCAACCTCTCCTGGCTGCTTTAGTGGGACGGTGATGCTAGCCTGACCATGTGGTGAGAGAGCAAGTATGAAGGCACTGTGATATAGCATGTATGATGCAAAAGGCACCCGTAAGGTTGCCTAGCTTGTTACTTGTCTTAGAATCATAGAATTGTCTATGGTTGGAAGGGACCTTTAAGGTCATCGAGTCCAACCATCAACATAACACTGCCCAAACTACCACTAACCTATCTCCCTCAGCACCACGTCTGCCCCTCTCTTAAATACCTCCAGGGATGGTGATTCCATCACATCCCTGGGCAGCCTGTGCCAGTCCTGGAGAACACTTTCAGTGAATAACTTTTTCCCAATATCCAATCTAAACCTCCCCTGGCGCAACTTGAGGCCATTTCCTCTTGTCCTGTCACTTGGCACTAGCGAGAAGAGGTCAACCCCTGTTTTGTGTTTGGGAACCATACCATCCAATCAAGCCATTCCATTTGCTAAAGGAAAGACCACGGGGTCTGCATTTGTGGTCTGCAAATGCCTGCAGTGGGTCAAGGACCACAACTGGGAGGAACACTTAAACTGACAGAGCAGCTAGATCAGTAAAACAAAAGCACCACGGACCTCAAATGAGAAGTTAGTTTATATTGTTCCCGAGGGGTGTTTAAGCCAGGATCTATGCAGCCCAAAAGCTTCCAAACAAGCGGGGAAGGTGCCAGCATCAGATGTTTGCACACCACCAGGACCCAGCTCACAGCTCCAGATGTTTACTCTGCACTGCTCCCTTTGAAGCACACGAAGCTTTAGTGCCTGATGGAGCAGCCGCCTAACACACACACAGAGTACAGAAGAATTTCACTTCAAGATGAATGAAGGATTACAGGATTTGGCTTTTCCTCTTCTTTAAAGTTATTTTTATTAGAGCTTAAAAAAATCTATAGGTTGCTCTGGGGCTGATGCTAGATATACATATCTGTACCGGACTTAGTACTACTGGGATTCAGCGTTCTGCAGCAGATTGGATTTCCTCATATAAAAGAAATTAATCAACAAGGAACGGATAATATCCAGAAAGAAGGATTGCATCTTAATTCACATACTAAGATGCCCATTGTTTTTCTCTGTTATTTACAATAAGACTTGGAGCTGCAAAACTTGTATGCAGTCTTTTACGTTGAAAATGTCCTGGTTTCTGTATTGCCACAGGTAACCAAACAGATTGAGGAACTGATTGCTTTGAAACCAGCAAGTCATGATTTTATTAAAAATATTTAAGGACGACTTCAAATATATCTCTGCAGACATTCCATCCACCTCCGCCACGAATGAGAAATATGATTATGCACTACTGCCTGTATAATTCAGCATCATCTGCTCACTTTGCTTGCTTCCCACTGTTAGCCACAGAACACAGATACCCGTGGAACGGCAAGGCTGTGTAAGGGACAAACCTTCATTTGAACCTCTCGGTGATATACTTAAATATCACCAGCTCCCAGTCCAGCCCAGGTGAATTCAAGATGCTTCGCAAACCTACTCTTCAGGAATTATTTTCCATGTACCCCCTTCTGGAACTGGCTAATGCCATGCTATCAGCATCCTTTTTGATGGTCCTCTACCACCTTCCCACTCCATCCTACTCTGCTCACACGTCGAAGGACAAGACGAGCCATCTTAGCAACACTGTCACCAAAACTTAACTTCCATTTGCTTTTCACCGTGCCCTCTCATGATGTTCGGGGTCACAGCTTTTAAAATTACCAGCCCTACACCATGAGTGTGATCCTTGGTGGATTTTGGTGGTCTACGGCCATACCTACAGCCCCAGTGGGAGCTGTACATCAGCACATGATACAGATTACTGAGCCTGCAAAGCCCGTACCGGTGAAAAGAGGGTATCATTATCCACCTGCCTCACCCCTCTGCCTGCCCGACCTACATGACAAATCTTAATGAAGCACCGTTTTCACCGAAAGGAGGGGTTTACTGCCAAAAGAGAGAAAACCAGAAAAAGAAACCCAGAATACCACCAACACAGATTGCAATGCCTGAATTTAAAAGAAAAAAAAAAACAAAACAAAAAACAACAACCAAAAACATATATGCAAATAAAGCAGGCTTCGTCTGCAAAGGAAGGATAAAAATCAGCCTCAGGGTGAGGCTGTGAGAGCCTCCAACATCTCCCCGGCAAGTCCTGCCTCTCCCCAGAGGAGCCTCAGCTACAGGCAGTGAGCCTCTGGGAGGGAAGCAGAGCAGAAAGTTGTGCAGGTCCTGAGATACGTCTTTCTCCAAGAAGCTGGGCCTGGACCCGTCCATACAGTGATGTCTGAAACAAAAGCTGAGGATGACACATCCCAAAGGGGCAGCTTTTGGTACATGGTTTAAAGGGAAATGATCTTGCAGATGAAGGACCATTAAGTTCTGGACATTTTTGATCTGCTGTAGAGATGTTCCCTTAGGATAGGAAATTAAATGCAAAAGCAGTTGGGCTTAGGAACAAATAGCTGCATGGAATTTACTGTCTGTCAGGATTATAACCTACATTTTTATTTTTTTATCAATATCAATGCAGAGTTGGACCGCATCCACAGAACATTCGTACATACTTGGTTTCCACTGCCCTTCACGTTTATTCTCCCCCACCCTTGAGCAAGACAAACAGAAATTTTGGGGCAATCCCAAGCAGAAATCCAGGCTGGGCAGAGAATGAATGGAGAGCAGCCCCGAGAAGAAGGGCTTGGGGGTGATGGTGGATGAGAAGCTCAACATGAGCCGGCCACATGTGCTGGAAGCCCAGAAAGTCCCTGGCATCCCAGGCTGCATCCCCAGCAGTGTGGCCAGCAGGGCGAGGGAGCGGGGGGAAACCTGCCCCTCTGCTGCGCTCTGCATGGGGAGACCCCACCTGGAATACTGTGTCCAGCTCGGGGGGTCCCAACAGCAGAAGGACACGGAGCTGTTGGAACGAGACCAGAGGAGGCCACGGAGAAGCTGTGAGGGCTGGAGCCCCTCTGCTGGGAGGACAGGCTGGGAGAGTTGGGGGGGGTCAGCCTGGAGAAGAGAAGGCGAAAAAGGGGAGACTTCAGAGCCCCTTCCAGTGCCTAAAGGGGCTCCAGGAGAGCTGGGGAGGGACTCTTGATCAGGGAGGGGAGCCATAGGACGAGGGGGAACCATTTTAAACTGGAAGAGGGGAGATTTAGATTAGACATTAGGAAGAAATTTTTCCCTGTGCGGGTGGTGATCCCCTGGGGCAGGTTGCCCCGAGAAGCTGTGGCTGCCCCATCCCTGGAGGCGTTCAAGGCCAGGTTGGATGGGGCTTGGAGCAACCTGGGCTGGTGGGAGGTGTCCCTGCGCAGGGCAGGGGGATGGAACTGGATGGTCTTTAAGGTCCCTTCCAATCCAAACTATTCTATGATTCTACAAAATTTTCATGAGACTTAAGAAAGCCTTTTAAGTACAAGTGTATCATATATTGGGCTACACTGTCATGACCGTGCCTGCCTTCCTCCTCACACGGAGCATATGGCAACAGCTTCTCCCTTCTGCTGCACTGATGGGGCTGAAGACATCTTGAGAGGCTACAGGGCCAGAATCACAGAAAAGGCCATGAATTTTCTGCTGTGTAGACCTGGCTGTATGACTCGCTATGCCCAGTTCCCCTCGGGCCTCCTCTGATATTTATTTCATCAAGAATAAACTACAGTTTTAAGACAAACTCAACTTCAAAATTACTTTGAGGGGAAGCATCATCCATTCCTAGAGTTGTTAGCTTAAAATTAACACCTTCCCAGAGAAATGAGCTAATTCCAAGGAAAGCAGTGGATACAAAAGTCAGCAGAGAATTCAAAACTCCGTTTTGTCACATTTTCCAGGCAGAAATAGCTATTTTGTCAATGTCAGGAGAATTTGACATTGATGAGTGAGATTTTGACAGGAGACATTTCATGCAATTTTTGTCTTTAAAAAGCACTTTTTTTTGGTACTTATAAATAGACTTAAATCCTCAGAAATTATTTCCGTTATTCCGCATCCTTGACAAGTTGTTGCGAGCATCTCAGCACCCAGCTCCCGCGGTGGCCATCGCCCGTTCCCCAGGCCATGGCCACACTCTCAGAGAACAGCCAGAAATCCAGCTGGTCCCAAAGGAGGTGGGGTATATGTTATTTAAAGACGAAACAAATAATAAATAGCAGGGTTATACATCACACCGTATGTCTGCAATTATGTTCCACAACAGCAGATAAGTCGTTCAAATCAACATAACGAATTATTTGAGAGATTATCAGTTAAAGAATTACTCAATGAGAATAAAACAATATCAGCAAAACAGTAATGATTGCGAGAAATCACATTTTTCTTCGCTCTGCAAGGACTTCAGATTAAGGCCTGCACTGTCCTGCCTGAGACTGCCCTCTTTGGAGGTTTTTATTTATTTATATTTATAGGAAATGGCCATTTGAACATTGACTCTTATACGCTTCCAAAAAACTACAAACCCACAAGCCCAACAGTATCACACAGAGTATGATGATAATAATGCCACACACACCAGAGTAGTCACCTGCAAAACTTTTATCTCTAAGAAAAAGGATTTCGAAGTAAAGGAATAGAGGTATTCTATATCTTTAACTATTAACGTTCATAATCAAGAAGCCTTTCCTTTCTCAATTGTAAATTCCACTCCCGGAAGTAGAAGGATACACACAGCACAGCAAATTTCAGCCCAAAGTGACGACTCCAGTTTCTGAATTATGTACTTTCAGGAACAAAGCGAAGGATATTAGTGCCTGACAGTAGGAAGATACTCTTTTTTCGACAGTGGAAATACACTCCGTGTTCCCGTTCCTTTGACAAAACAGCAGCTGCACAAAGTCTGCAGGCGAGGAAACGCCTCATGGACTTGGATAAAAACAAAACACGAAGGACAAATGAAGCTGGGGACTCGGTAAGAACAGAGCATACACTGGAAGGATATTGCATTGAACAAACCAGGGGAAATTATCTTGCTTTCTTCTGCAGCAAGGACTTCAGGCAGATGCTTTAGTTATAAAACATGCAAAACTCCAGCAAAAGGACAATACAGCCGTGTTAGCACTAAACTAAATAAATGTTTGCGCGGTGTGTGCACTACAGATCACCCTAGGGATGAAGTGGCATACAGCCCTACACTGGCACCCCAAATCAAAAGGATTTCCGTTTGAAGTGGAGCGGAAATTTGGAATCGCTTATTATCCATTCTACGCACACAAATCATCTCTTCCCAGGAGGCTAAGACAGATTTGTAAAGTAGAAAAAAAGTAGAATTTTGTGAAGAAAAAGAAACATGCCAAAATTCTACATTTTAGATGCTTCAGATTTTAAATTATAAAATTGGAAAAATCAGACTTGAAACACAACTGGACAAATGTCTGTTGAACTTTGCAAAAGCTACCATTACCTACTGAAAGCTCAGGAAAAAAACAGCTCCCAAGATTTTAGCCCAGTAAGTGCGGGTAAACATTAGAAAGAGCTCTTCGGTCTCAAAAGAATTTCCAAACAACCCAACCCCTGAAGCGCACCTGCAACAAATACTTGTGAAAAAGGAGCAAGAGTGATAACTGCTATGAAAGAAGTCAAGGTAAACATAAGGAACAAACATTTCTCAAGGGAAGGACAGGCTTTATCCAAACATAATGGCAAGTTTAAGGATGGAAACTGGAAAGGGAAATAACTAAACGCCCCTAATAAAGGTGCAGCAGTTACCCAAACTGCTACGAATAATAATAAGAATAATAATAATAATAATAATAATAATAATAATAATTTAAAGATTTAATTCCGCTTGCCATTTTCTTTTAAATGCCCAGGCTTGTTTATTCCCGCTTACCCTTTCAGATTGCATCCGCCTCATTCTCTGGAAGCATCTCTGGGCAGTTTCTCTGCAAAGACCGGTATAGCTAATTGCACATTGTGTTTTTGTTATCTGATGAGCTTCTTTGCTGCTTCATTCCATCTCATTCTCTGCTTATTGGGCTTTTTTCCAGCAGGAGGGGGCACATTAAGCCAGTTTAGTTAAATTTATATTATTCGTACTCCTGTAATACCCATATGCTGTACTTCAACAGACATGTTACTATTGTTAAAAGCACTGGTCTGCAATACTAAAAGCATCAAACATAGAAGGACATCCCAAAGCTTTACTAATGCAAATGAAACATTTTGAAGCCGACGGAGCAGGGTAAAGTACTGTTATTATCATTTTACAGAAGTACAATTCTGTTTGGCATTAAAATGTCATCCATTTGGATTTTGTGACACTGCCACACTGACCCACGTCCTCTGCTTCTACTGAAGCTTAAGCTTTTTAGGGAATTTAAAAACCGCCAAGGCAAGAATGCAGCTTTCAGCTTCCCGAGGCCTTGAGAACATTGTATCTCAAAATCAAAATCCCTTTCTGTCTTCCAAAGCATAGCATTTACAAACAGTTAAGGAAGACGCAGGACATAACTGGATGCCACGTGGCCACGGGTGACGATCTGTCTGTGTGGAGACGGAGTAAGCCCCTCACACGGATGGTGCTCACAGCTGAGCACCGGAGCAACAGACGCGACAAATGGAGAGTGCTCCTCAAAGGACATCCATGCACAGAACATTTATTCAGCTGTACCATAATAAATAATGTATATAAAAAAAATTAGCTGTAATCTCAAAACTGTGATCTTAGGATAAAATCCTACTTGGAACATGCGTAGTGACCTGTAAATCTGATGACAGTTGTTTAAGGGGAAGTAAAATCTGGGAAAAAAAAATCTTTCTGCTAGTTGTATGCCTATTAAATCTGTGCGCAACATTTAAGATCACCACAGCTTAAAGTTGTGAAAGAAAAGAAAAATCTTCACCTATCCTTCCTTTCTTCACGTACTTAATATGTGCATTTCAAAGGGGGTGTTTTAAAGACAGTTTCATTACTTGCCCAGAATATTTAGCTAGAGATTTTGCTCTCGGGAGAAAACATTCATAGGCATCAGCAAGATAATTTATATATAGTTAAAAACATTATATTTAAAGGCTGCACCAGCAAAAAGATATGCTAAGAAATATCAATTTAAAATAATGGACATTAACAAAAAAAAAAAAAGAAATCAAACTACCAAAGAAAAAGGAACCTTTTTAAAATCATTGTGTCCCTGGGAAGAGAGTCTGGATCCTTATGGGAATTAGCTCCTAACAGTGGGATTTTGAAAGAATTTTCTCCAAAGATCACTCGGGTCAGTGACTGCCAAATGCTTAGGCTTTAAGGCCAAGAGCAGAGAGTCTAAACATTGAATGTGGTCCTGCACATAATATAACTCAGAAATCTTTAGTCAGAGTCTCCTGCAGCTGCCCTGGAAGTCAGCCATGTGCTGACCTTCAAACCTGGTATATTCCTAAGGACTGCCTATGATAAAGATCCACCCTGTTCCTAGGTAAGATTTTTTAGGGTTACGCTTCTTAGAACATGTATTAGCCTAATTTTAGCTTCTGTCAACTGATTTATACAGTTCCACTTTTGCCTATTAGTTTAAAAAGCCTCCTGTGACCATTTATTTATACCGCTCTGATAAGTATCCTCTTAACCTTATTTTAAGTAGCCTGAGCCTCCCATAAAAAATGCAGCTTTTACAGACAGCCAGTCATTTTTGCAGAACTTTCCTGAAACCCTCTACAAACTGCTACAATCCTCTTTTCAAATCCGTTAACATCAGAGCAGGGCTGAATGTCCCAGCAGCATTTCCTGAGCAAGGCGCAGGGGAGCACTAACCCTTCCTCGCCCCGGGGGTCACCTCCAAGGGCCGTGTTGGGTGGCGCAAAGCCAATGCTGGCACGTGGCTGGGTTTCAGCACGACACCCACGTCCCTTCAGACATCGGGGTGCTCTCGGATGGAACCCTCCCACCCTGCAGATGCAAGTGATATTCTTTGTTCCTAAACGCCAGACCATTGATTCAGCCACATTAAGATGCGCGGGAGCCTACAGCCCTTACAATGGGCTCGCAGGCAGACTTAAAAAGAAAACGCACTGTGAAAAATGGGGCTTGCCAAGGGCCAGAAGACAGGCGTGACAAGAGCTTATTCCAACAGCATTGCACAGCAGGATATACTTATCGAGGCCAAAAATGAGAGCCACATGGAAGTCTGCACCACCACCCAGCAAGAGCGTTCACAACCCAACTGGTGAAAGAAGCAATTGGGAGTAGCGAGCTGACACCTGTATCACTAGATCCCAGAATCCCGGACTGGTGAGGGTCAGAAGGGCCCTCTGGAGATCATCCTGTCCAACCCCCTGCCAGAGCAGGGGCACCTCCAGCAGTGGCACAGGACGGCGTCCAGGCGGGTTTGGGATGGCTCCAGAGGGGGAGACTCCTCCACCTCTCTGGGCAGCCTGTGCCACTGCTCTGCTACCCTCACAGCAGAGAAGGCCCTCCTCAGGTTCAGATGGAACTCCCGATGCTCCAGTTTGTGCCCGTTCCCTCTTGTCCTGTCACTGGGCACCACTGGAAACAGACTGTTCCCATCCCCTGGCACCCTCCCTTGAAGGATTTACAAGCACTGATAAGATCCCTTGTATGTTGAGAAGGAATATCTGCACCTATTTTAGGCTATCTGTGCCTATTTTAGGCATATCACCCCTATATTAGGCTTCCAGTTCTGGCAGCATTCACACAAAAAGGCCATCCTATCTCATCTATTTTAATCAATACAAGAAGTTAATGAAAACCAAAAAGGCAACACAAAAACCTGACAGACGCTACAGAGAGGAGGCAGAAGAACAGGGCTGATCTGCACCACTGAGCGGAAAGATTGCGTCCCATTACAGAACGACAATACATGGCTATGGTTTTACAGAAGAAAAATGGAAAATCTTTTTACCTGGTGTGTGAAACAGTTCTAAGACATAGAGTTGTGGGCATTTTGCAGCAGTTCCAGGAAAGGTTACTGTTCTTGCATCATGTAAGAAGATGAGGAGCAAATCCATGACTTGAGCACCCTACTCCAACTCTTGCTGCCAGCCCTGGGGGCCTCATTCTGCTATTGGAACATGAGCCAAGGCCCCATCAATAAATAACGAGTTCGGGGGGCCCTGGGGCAGACCTCCAGCCATGGCTGTGCCACTGGTGATATAGAAAGGAGCTTCGGAGCGCCAAAATCTCATGTTCATAAACCAGAGTAGCCGCTGATTTATGTGAAACAACCTCCCAGAGCTGACCACTTTCCAAACTGATGATTTTCTTCTAGGGTTTTTCAAATGTAAAGTGACAGCCATTAAAAAAAAAAAAAAGTGGTAAGAAAAGTAATACCCATTCTGCACCCCTGCTGTCCTCCCTCTTCCACCTACTGGCTTTCACTGGATGAAGAAATTGTCTCACCTCTCCTAAGACAAGGCTCGTCCGTCTCTGAAACCTCTGACCTTGGCATCCGTCAGAGCAGAGACCCCAAGCAGGACCGATCTGAAACCTTCTCCAGCCTGGCAATTCTTGAATTCCTATACTATATGCCAGCAAACAAGTAAACTCCTCCAGCTTTAAATAGCGTTAAAGTCTTCCCTTCTCCATGTACATTCGCATCTCTCTCAAAGCAGTAATTGTGCAAGTTAGTAATTCTTAATAATTACAATGAAGATGCCTGGACTATTCTCGGCTACCAAAATTGAAGTCCTTGTACAGATGCAAATATCTTATTTTTAGAGAGATGCAGAGCCACATTTCATCTCACAGTCTAATGGCTCTTCCTTAAAGGGCTGCAAATTCTCTTGTGCACTGTGTTTTTGTCCTGCTAATGTGGCACTTCCAAGAAGTGGTTACCAATATACCAGTATCTGTAAAGCTTCACAAAGGGACAAACTATTCTTTCAGGCGCTGTACTCTCATCTCTATAGCATTAAAGGAAGGTTTCATCTGTTACTGATGTTCTCCATCCAGGACAGCAGTAGGGATGGGACTGAAAGGAGGAAGATGAGAAGTTTAGGAGAGACCAGGGTGAAAGCAGGGTGGGAAACATTAATGCTAATCAACCATTCTTATTCATCACAGCACCAGGGACACAACAATTTCCACGCTCAGTGACAGAAGTGATACCTCACTGCAAGGTACACTTTGCAGTTAATCTCCTTTTTCCTGTCAACAACATATTTTCCGTTTAACTTTTTTGCTACTGTTGTAAATCTGTTCTTTTCAACATGAACTTTGCAGACACGCTTTTACGTGTAACCCAAGCACATCCTTTTGAAATTCCTCCTTTCCCATGGATACAATTATGATGGGCAGGACAGCTTTAAGGAACACTAGCCAAAGGGAACTCTTCTCCAGGGGGACAGCTGTTGGCTTCACCAGCTCCTCCAAAGCCTTGCAGGCTCCCATCAGGTTTTGGTGGCCACGTAGCCTCTCCTGCCACCACACTGCCTGCTTGGTAGGACACACAACAAGCAACCGTCCGGAGCTGATGATGGTCTTTATGACAGCATTGTTCATGCACCTGACAGTCTTATAATTTGAGTTAGGTTGGGGGGTTTCCATGGAAACAAACACGACACTAAGAAATAAAGCAGAAAACAGATTTGAAAAGAGGGTCCCAGGCTGTAGCCCACTAACAGTCTGGAGGGACTCCAGCGCTTGTCGCAGCAATGAGAGAGGAAAAAAGGGATAAAATAATTCCTTATGAAATGGTATCATCCTGTCATGTTTCAGAGCTGCTTCATTGGTGATGAGCAGTTTGGGCAACAGCACCATAACCTGTACCACCACATGAGCAGCAGCTCCAGACATGTAATAGGTGATGGAGGCGGCGCTGCTCAAAGCTCAGCCCCAACCAGTGAGGACCCACAGCCCTTTATATGTCAGGTTCAAACATCTTGGAAACAAGCTTCGATCTGCAGATTCAAGTGCTAGGATTTCCAACTTCTGCAGGACGATGACCGCTGCCCTGCGTGGTACCTGAGCTGTGATCTCGGATGCCCTGCTGACAGCCTCGTGGGAAAGGGGGTTTGCTCAGGCTGCGTGTCCCGGCCAAGGAAGCACAGTAACCCTTGGTATGGAACAACCTGCCTCTTCTTAGCAGCGACCACCCCGAGGCGTAAGTGCAAGATGGTTGGTAATCACCATCAGCCACTTCCATCATCTGCTCTTTCACCACAGAGCCACAATTCTCATCTCAGCCCGCCAGAGGAAAAGGGTCACTGAAATGCAGCAGTTAAAGAGAGAAATGTTGAAATCTTAATGCCATCATTACACCCAAAAGCAAGTGAAGAACCATCATCTTTCTTTTCAAACACACCCACCACCTGAAAACTATTTCCAAAACGAGCCGCACTTTGTTAGGGCTAACCTCATTGCAGCCGGGATGGAAAAATGAGAGCTCTGGCCCATTTTTTTTGCTCGAAACCCTGTGCCTGAGGCAGAAGGAACGCAGCGACCAGTGCCAGTGAAACTGCATCTCCCCCAGCCCTAAGCAATGTCAGGAGGGGACAGAGCTGAACTAACTCCTGCTGCTCCTCAGCTCACTGAACACAGCCATCACGCTGGGAGGCTGAAACACCGTGCTGCACTACCAGCCCTAAAGCTAGCTGCAAAAAATGCTATTTTCAAACCAGTACAGCTCAGGGTTGCATGGGGATTGTAGCTTGACACTTGAAAGCTGCATAGCCACAGAGTTCTTCACATTCTTCTGCATCCTGAATGAAGATGGGGCACAATCTGGCCATTATCCAGACAGCAAATACAGAACTCAGGAAGTCAGAATGAGATTTTTCTTCGAAGCCTGATAAATAACAATAAGTTCAAGTAGGAAGAGAGAAGAAGGTCTTCACTTTGGACTCATTCCACCTACAGTAAAACTCTCACTGGAATGGCTACATGTACTGTTTTCTCGCATTTATCTGATGAATTACTGCTCTGTGCAACAGATTCTTAGTCAAAAATAATATTGTTAACAGTTTTCAGGAATACCTGTGCAAGACCTTAATTTCTGAGCTCTCTGTAACTTCTTACTCTATTTGTAGAGACGCATGAGCGTGGCTTGAATGTGACAAGTCTAAAGGATGAAGGTCCTTGCAGGAAAAGACTGGACTTCTATCCATGAAACCCAGTCATTTCTCAGCTTTGCCGAGATGCTCCTCCCAGACACATCATGCCTCAACACTTTCCATGCCTCAGTTCTCCAACAGTAAAATGAGAACAAAGACAGCAAACGTTGCCAGCAGAACTCCCTGAGTCACATCAAGAGGACAGACCCTAAGTTATAGCCTTCCTTGCTCACCCTTGGCCCTTCTCATCCTCTTTGATTCTAAAACCCGCTATCTGGATGTGGTATTTAGCATAACAAGGGATATCACAGTGCTGGAAAATAACAACATCGTCAAAAACATACTTCAAAAGAAGAAAAAAAAAATCACATCCCATTAGGTTTCTTCACAAATATCAATATCCTACAATAATCACTGGATTTTCAGTTCTGTTTTGAACAGGTATAGCACACTCCAGTTTAACACTCACTTCCATTCCTGCCACTCCTTCCATTCCCGCACCCTCCCATAGCCCAGCCTGGGTTTCCTCCACACCTCTCCACCTGGACCATCACTTTCCCACCTTTGGTCCAGACAGTCATATGCTGGGGATGATTTCCACTGTTTACCTCAGGCAAGTCACACTGAAAGGAGTTCATCACATCCTCGGCTAACAATCGTCTCCCTTTCAGGAAAAGCAACAGTTATGATTAGGGCAAAGGGGTTCCTCGTTTGGGAGCACCGCCCACAGGGGGTTCAAATCCAAGAATCCAAAGCCAAGGTCAAGGACCAGCACAGAGCATCCTATAGTAGCTCACAATAGCGTATGCTCAGATTATAGTTGAACAACAAGTACCATATCCTTGTTTAAGAGACGCATGAATTATTGATGATGTTCAGGAGCCCTATTAAACTGTCTAGTGGGCCAGCAAGAACATTCAGTAGTTCAAATGCATCAAAACGCATAATAAAGCTTTCTATTTTGAAGTTTGGCCGTTAGAGAAAAGAACCTTGGCAAATATATAATTTTGTGTAATTTCACTTGGATGCTCACTGTAATAGCCGTAGTATTTATGACACTATGAGTCATACCCATACACTCCTCACATAGCAAAGACACCATTATCCACACTATTTAAAATCAGAGTCCTTATGCAGGAAAATAATCTACTGAAGACAAGGCCTGCTTATTTGCCTTAAACTATAGACTTAGTCTATAAATATGTACTATTTCTGTACATACATCTGTGTCAGCCATGAAATGCCTATAAATAAATGTTATAAAAGGAGAATTGTCAACATTATGAGAAACACCTTCTAGTAATTCTTGTTTAGATCCTGCCTATAAAATTGAGAATTCAATTAAATTGCCTTCTTACTATGAGCACAGACAAACCCTTGTCATGCAATAATTAAATCATAAAATAAAGCCTCTCAGAAGAAAAGACTATTGCACATTCAGAACATGATATTCAGTCTCATCCTGCCAGCATTTGCGCATTTCCTTGAGTGCAATCAGAAGGCAGAAAACAAAGTTATCACCTTTATTTCGAATGTAGAGTAGAGTGGGATAGAGCTGTTTTGAGGGGCATTTTCAGAAAGTTTGAGATGAAAGATATTTCTCTGTTCAACTCTGGCAAGTATTTTCCTGCAAACTTGAGAAGTTCCTGCACTGAGGGTCAGCCCCTCTCTCTCTCTTTCCTCCTCTTCGCATAACACGGAGGAGACCGACCGTGGCTCCTGAGGACGTAACCCCTCGCTGATTGTCGACACAGTTTTCACAGCTACCAGGGACCTTTCTGGGTAAGACATCACACACAGCTTCTAGGATTTCACACATCTATTCAGTGCTGTTAATGATCACACAGTGTAAACCTGAACAGTAAAATATTTATTCTGAAAGACTCAACGTCTTGATTTAAGGAAACCTTCAGGAGCTTGGGACTCACTGTCCACCTCAACCACCGCAGTTACAGTGAAACACTAATCGCTATTGGAAGAGATGCTGTCGCATATGGTATTCAAAGGCATTTAACAGCATGTAGCTGCTACATAAATATTAGGTAGCTTTTATTCACTAAATCCACATAAAACTTCCCTTTTTAGTATCCTTCCCTCCTTGCTTACACTCACCATCCACATAAAAGTGACTAACTTGGGAAAATGTTATCTGGAGATGTTATATTCTATGACAAGCCTCAGAGGTTGCACAGAAACGAACCATGTCATCCAAAAAAATCAACCCTTTGCCGAGCTCTGCTACGGGCAGTAACTGCCCCAAACCCCAGGAAACAGATTACAGAATCTGTAACCACTGAGCCCTCTCAAAACCTTTTCTGATAGCCCAAGAACTGTTAACGAACAGGTAGTTTAGCCTCAGAAGTCATTAAAAACCTAACACATTTCCAGAGTGACATATACCCCAACACTGTCATTGCAATGGATTTCTATGGAGCAGTGCAGCAACACCTGTTATAAAAGATGGGAGCAACAACTCCCCGGCAGGAGTTTGTCCTTGGATCTTCATCTTTTCCAGAGTCAGCATTTACATTTGTGTAAAACAAGAAGAGAGTAACAGGGCAGCTTGTCCAAAGGGAGCTAGCTACTTCTTCCTATAATCTTAAAAAAAAAAATACAAAAATAGAAGGTCTCAGTCTTTTCTTCTATTTCCTCTCCAATCAAAAATCTATCATCCTGACTAAACTGAACTCTCTTAGAAAATTATATGAAGATTTTCAAGCTTGACCTCTCAGCTACCCATGCTCAAAGACACCGCTGCCATTACAACATATATCCAGCCCCTCAGGATGCTTTTCATATTATTAGGAAGTCTAGTGTTCAATTTAAGTATTTTCTCATTTTTCCTCAATCAGCCAGAAGCAAAAAAGAAGTCCCTGAGCAACACATAGCAAAGGAGAAAACTCTGTCTCAGCATGCGCAGTTTTCTCCCAGAAATCTCAAAACAAAAATCAGTGGTGAATACAGCTCTATAATTATTATTCACACGGTGCTTCCAGCGAGCTTTTTACTCGCCTCTGGGAGGGGCAGTCTTCTGCATCAATGTAAACCCGCTTGCAGACTCTATAGAGGGTTCTGAATTCATCATTGCTCGGGGCAGCGATGTGGCTGATCGTCATCTCCTGATCAAAATTATCTTCTGGAATCCACGGCCCAGGACACAGCCTATCCACGGAAACATTGATGCAGCTGCAGAATGACACTATTTAAAGAGTAAGACGAGGCTGGGGCTTGTTTCTTTCTTTATTGCAGATACACTGAGAGTCTTTCTTCTGGATTTAGTTCTTCCTTTGGCCACAACTAATAACTTGATGACATACAGAGCATTAAAGCTACACGTCTAGCTAAGGTAAGCCTTAATAAGAGATCCTTTGGACAGCACATGAGAGGCATGCTGGAAAGCATTACACAAAAACTCCAGTGTTTGCTTGTCTCAACAGCTGTGGCCGGTCACTCCACTTCTCCTAGCTCCATCCTGCTCAGGAGGGACTCGGGGAAGCGATATCCATGAGCATTAAACAGATAACACGTTGCTGAAACAAGCACAGATCCCAGCTCCATTCTCCATCACGCTGTTATACATGCACCAGTGCTACAGGCAAGGGATGTCTGTAATGGACCTCACTGGCCATACTGGCCAGGAAGGTTCCTTCAAACAAAACATGTGCCCACATGCCACCCCACAGGCAGCAGCCTCGAGGGCGACACACAGAGCCAGCCGAGACCTGCCGCCAGCCTAATTAGCTCTACTCCATGGCATGAAACAAAAGGGTGGGTTTTTTTCCCCTCCTTTCTTCCCCCCACTGCCCCAGAACACCAACACTGTGGAAGGAATAAACACTGCGAGATCAGCGCCGTCATTTTACACAGCTCTGTAAGTCACTACATGACAGTTAGATGTCACCAGGCTGAACTGTGCCTTCATCAGTGAAGTATGAACTTTCCTAATATACTGTAAAAAGAGTGATAAAAAAACGTGAAAATACCTGTAAACACTAAAGAACTGTATTTCAAAATTTAACAAAACCAAGCAGTTAAACTCTCTGTACCCTCAGGAAGCATGACGGCACTAAGCTGCCTGCTGTAGGAACAACACCCTAAAGTTCAGATAGACTTTAAAATGTCAGGTTAAAAAAAGAAATCCAAAATGTGTGATTCCAGTTGCGAAATAAAAAGAATCCCCCTCCATCTGCTTATCCATGCCCAGGCATCTTCTCATGGCCTGGGACAAGGGCAGAGCTGCCTCTCCCCCTGCCACACACCGCACGCACTTATCCAAGAGTTTACATGGCAGGACCATCGATGCAAGTCATCTCCTCCCCCTAAGATATATGTTAAGAAAAATCTATGGCCATTTAAACTGTATTTTCTGGGAGGTGAAGAGAGATAGAGAAGGACTCGTGAGCCCGAGCAGACCAAACAGCGACGAAAGGGACTCCTGTAAGTAGGGGGAGCTTACTGCCGTGGTGGAGAACCTGTCCTCCCAGGCATCTCTCCTCCCAAATCAGCATCATTAGCACAGTAGCCACTCCTGCTCTTTCCCGCGGTACAGGAGAGCTCACTGAAGGGCCGCAGGAAGATACAGTATTTGCCCTGCCACAGGTGAAAGAGCCAGGGGAAAACCATACCTTGTCCCCTGCAACTCTTCAGAAAATTATTTGGAAGCCCAAGATGAGGCGAGCCGGCTTTGACAGACTAAATCAACATAAACTCTACAGCACAAGTTGGAGAAATAAAAAGAGAATTATCATAAAATCTACAGCCAGCAGCAGCCAGGGACAAAGTTTAAATCTCCAGTTAATAGCATCTATTACTTTCAGGGCTCACCACAGACTAAAACATTTCATCTCACCTTGGAAAAAATTGCTGCTTCTCAGGCTGAGAAGGGGACCTCATCCTGTACTCCCACGAGTCGACCCTGTCAATACAGCGACCTTTTATCCTGACTATGCTCTGACCCACATTCCAATACTTAAAACATTTAAAAATGAACACTTATCTTTTAATATATATAAAGGAGTACTTAAAGGTAGTAAGACTTGATTGTTCTAATATTTGCACCATGACAAGAAAGTGTTTGCACTGCAAGATGGCAGCAATAACTCCAATCTACCCAAACTTTGTGTTAAGTAGCACAAGGTTATCACTCCAGCAACGGATTTTACAGTATAATGTCCACACAACCAGTGAATAACCTTTAGAGAAATAAAGAGCAAGGGCAGTAAACACACACACGTTCCCCAGGTAGAATGGCTTTCTACTCCCCTTTGGCATATTTATGATTTGGTTTAATATAAAGTTAGGAGATTTCTTTTAGCAACATTTATTTTTATTCAGCTTTTAGAAAGAGTTACATTCTTTTCTATTCACTATAACAGCATTAACAAGCATTAAATTAATACCTGCTTAACATGCCCTTGCTCATCAGCTGAACTTGAAACATGGTCTGACTTGGTGGGACCACGAGCAGTTAGCTCCACCTGCTCTCTCCTGTGGTCACGGGCATGCATGTTGGACCACGTTTACGTACATTAGATAAGCACAGGTGGCCCTGCCACTAAGATACCCATAAAACATTCTTTTAAGAACAGAGGGAATCAACCCAACCTCAAAACGGAGGCCTCATCCCTGGAGGTGTTCAAGGCCAGGTTGGACAGGGCTTGGAGCAACCTGGGCTGGTGGGAGGTGTCCCTGCCCAGGGCAGGGGGTTGGGACTCTATGATCTTTAAGGTCCCTTCCAACCTAAACCATTCTATGATTCTAAATAACGAGTCTAAACCTTTTTAAATAACCATGGCACCTTCATTTTGAAGAAAACCAACTTCTAAGCATCCAAGGCTTGAATATTATTAAGACTTCTGAGAGAAATACTCTACAGCCCCAATAGAGCACATATTTTATTTAAATTAGCATTACACCTAAGAGCTTTAGCACATATTTTCTTCTCAAGCAGTCCTTATTACTTTGTGACTGTTTCGTATCACCCCAAATAACACTGTCACTAGCTAAATGAATAGTGTGCTATACTTACAGACGATTTATACAGAACTAAAATATATATCGGTAGGCATATTTCTACTCTGAGTCTCTAGATGCAGTTCCTTTTGGCATCAAAGAAATTATGTGCCTTTCTGCCCTGAATTTATAACAAACTAATTTACATATGCACCCACTCCTGAGCTCTGGCACGCACAACTTTGCACAACGTTGGAGCCCTCCATCGAGGAAAGGCGCACTGGATGTTTCACCCTGTTCCCTTGAACAGCCCCTACAGCCACTGCTGGGATCACTTGGCAGAGCTGGTTCCAGGCACTCCTCTGCTCCTAGGAGGAGCGGGGTGAAAAGAGACAGGAAAAATAATGTCCAATCTTATACAACTATAACATGGCATGCATTGGAGCGGTTAGAGCTGTAGGGACTTACGCACTCATGTACATGAACGGAAGAACCCTTATCCCTATTGGTGAGGCCAAGTGCACGGTTCTGCACGTGGGCTGGGGCAATCCCAACACAAATCCAGGCTGGGCGGAGAATGGCTGGAGAGCAGCCCTGAGGAGAAGGACCTGGGGTTGTTGGTGGGTGAGAAGCTCACCATGAGCCAGCAATGTGTGCTCGCAGCCCAGAAAGCCACCAGCATCCCGGGCTGCATCCCCAGCAGCGTGGCTAGCAGGGCGAGGGGGGATTGTGCCCCTCTGCTGCGCTCTGCTCTGGGGAGACACCCCTGCAGTGCTGCCTCCAGCTCGGGGGGTCCCAACAGCAGAAGGAGACGGAGCTGTTGGAGCGGGGCCAGAGGAGGCCCCGGAGATGCTGGGAGGGCTGAAGCCCCTCTGCTGGGAGGACAGGCTGGGAGAGTTGGGGGGGTTCATCTGGAGAAGAGAAGGCTCTGGGGAGACCTCAGAGCCCCTTCCAGTATCCGAAGGGGGCATGCAGGAGAGCTGGGGACGGACTTTTTGCAAGGGCATGTAGGGATAGGATGAGGGGTAACGGCTTCAAAATGGAAGAAGGGAGATTTAGATGAGATATCAGGAAGAAATTGTTGCCTGTGCGGGTGGTGAGCCCCTGGCGCAGGTTGCCCAGAGAAGCTGTGGCTGCCCCATCCCTGGAGGTGTTCAAGGCCAGGTTGGACGGGGCTTGGAGCAACCTGGGCTGGTGGGAGGTGTCCCTGCTCAGGGCAGGGGGGGTGGAACTAGATGATCTTCCATGTCCCTTCCAACCTAAACCATTCTATGATTCTATGATGCTATGAAACAGTGAAGACCTAGGTACTGAAGGCCAGTCATGTCAATGAAGCACCTCGGTCTTCCCATTGGTCTTTCATATATTATGCTAAGGAAGTTCCAAGGACTTCTCAAAAAATTTTGCAGATGATAACGAACAAAAAATATATCATGTGAAGAAAATATGGCTTTGAAATAAAATCCTTCCATTAGTAAAGCTGACCATCAGCTGAGGATAAATCCAACTGTGGTAAGCGTGTTGGCTGCTACAGCACTGATGGTAACAGAGGAAGCGCACAACTGAAGAACCAGTAATTAGAGGTCTAACGCCTGCAACAGCACTCCTCTCATTTAGCTGCTCAGTGCCCTGGATAATATATTCTACTTGCTAATAGAGATATTTTTAAATGCAACTTCAAACCTAGCATTTTAAAAAATTAAAATATATTTTTCTACTTGCTTCACACAGTTCAGATCTTGTTTCAGATTTAAAGGAACACTGGAGAAGTTTTCAGAAAACAAGTAACCTGGAAATAAAGAATGAAACCCAAAGTAACCATGAAGATGCAGGCAGAAAAATCCCCCCCGAGACCTTCACATACATCCTCCTACAACCTTGGCTGCTATAGCACACCTCAACGTCACACCACAGCCAAGTCCCCATCCCGGTAGCCCTCAGCACCCACCACGTGCTGTATGTGAAGCCCTCCATCTCCACACCACTGATGGAGAAGAGCAGCCGTACAGCTCGGGGCCACCCCTTGCTGCCAGTAGCCTGGCCACTGTGTGTGGCTACTGGTAGTCCTCCCGGCCTGCGCTGCCACGGGGCAAGCAGGACAGATGCCCGTAACCTCTCTGGAGGTGAGGGATACTGCTTTGGGTCTCTCCCTCCCCTGTGTGGCCATGGTTTTCACAACATTTTTTGCAACATAGAATCATAGAATGGTTTAAGTTGGAAAGGACCTTGAAGATCATTGAGTTCCACCCCCCCTGCCATAGACAGGGACACCTCCGACTAGACCAGGTTGCCCAAGGTCACGTTCAGCCTGGCCTTGAACACCTCCAGGGATGGGGCCTCAACAACCTCTCCGGGCAACCTGTTCCAGTGCCTCACCGCCCTTAAAGTGAAAAACTTCTTCCGACTGTTTAATCTAAACCTGCCCTCTTCCAGTTTATAGCCATTGCCCCTCGTCCTGTCACTACATGCCCCAGTAAAAAGTCCCTCCCCAGCTCTCCTGTAGGCCCCCTTTAGGTACTGGAAGGCCACAATAAGGCCTCCCCGGAGCCTCCTCTTTTCCAGGCTGAACAGCCCCAGCTCTCTCAGCCTCTCCTCGTAGGAGAGGTGCTCCAGCCCTCTGATCATCCTCGTGGCTCTCCTCTGGACACGCTCCAACAGGTCCATGTCTTTCTTATGTTGAGGACTCCAGAGCTGGACGCAGTACTCCAGGTGGGGTCTCACGAGAGTGGAGTAGAGGGGCAGAATCACCTCCCTTGACCTGCTGGCCACTCTTCTTTTGATGCAGCCCAGGATACGGTTGGCCTTCTGGGCAGCCTTCTGGGCTGTGATTGTCAGCTTGTGTTACAACTAGCTAGAGCTTGAAACTTAGGGGAATCTGCCGGGCAGCGCAATCATATAAGGGCTGATAAGCAAACGCAAGGACTTCTCCCTTCATCTCGCCACACTGCAATCATCTCCCCAGGGAGCCTCCAAGGGGCAGAAACACAAGCTCCTCCTCGATGAGGTGCGAGGAGCCCTGCAGATGAACCCCAGGACCAGCTCAGAAACAAGCCCGGCGCTGCCCTGACTTTCTGAGCGAAGGGAAGAGCCGCCAGGCGAGGAGAGGGCAGCGCTTCTGGAGAGAGGCGGTTACACAAGAAAATTTGCCGTCTTGTAAAATTATCCTTTGCTCCTCAACATGGTTTTAGGCATTATATCCCCCACTGGGCTGTGCTTAAACACATTCACAACACAGTCAGGCATACGTGATACCGATCACTGCTGGCAGGATATATTAGGGTTATTATATTCTCACCCTGTTCCTTATATTATTCTCTAAGCATCTGCTATTTGCCACTGTTGGAGACAGGATACCAGGCTGTCAGTAATTGTTATGTCAAGGAAACAAATGGACTGTTCAAGAAAAAAAAACTGCGAAAAAAATGAAGGTGGCAAAAAGAGAGAGAAACAAAGTACCCAAGGTGGAATCATAGAGTCCCAGACATAAGGACAATGGGTGCTAAATGAATCATAAATACCAGGGTGAGCACTGAGGGGGTGGGAAATAGAAAGCAACACCACAGAGACAGGAGGAGGAAAGGTTTTACTCCATATTCCTGCTGGAAGGGAAGGACCTCAAGGGAGGAGCCATGGAAGGAGACGATCAAGCTAAGGAAAAGACCCAGATGCCAGCAGCGTGAGGGGAGGAGCTGAGTAGGAGAGTTTCTGAGGGACCACAAAGGGATATATTACTCCAGCAATTGTAAGAGGTCAAGATGGTTGCCCAGCCTGGACACAAGTACCAGGTGAACATCACAGAGCAATCACCAGAGGACCGAACTCCTAAGGAATGAAAAATAATTTAAACACCAGCAGAAAACCCCAAAATTACAGAAAGTATGGGGAAAGAGAAAAATGATCAAACAACAAAGTTGTAATTTGCTTTATCTTTGTCACGGGTGACTTTATGAATACCTCAACAGTGACAGAATTCCGTTGAGTCTCTCCTGGACCCCATCACCCAACGGCCAGCAGGAACAGAAAGCAGTAGAGATGGTTGTGACTGTAGGATGCCCTGTATCTGCATGAAATGGGAACCTCCGTCAGCCCTCTTGGATAATCCTGAAATGATTTTTAATACACTTAATAAAGCAGGTTGGGGGGCGGGGGGTGGGGAACAGCAGCTATGCCAGCATTGCAGGCTTGTTTTTTGCAAAGAGCTCAGGGACACATCACATACTGACTATAAGAATAACGCTACACAAAATTACTACAGAACACTGTAAAAATCTCTGATAATCAACAAAATATAGTTTCAATGAGGAACCATCAGTGAATGGAAGTGCTTTTAACTGGGCCTACAGAGACAAGTTTCTCAGCCCAATGCAACTCCGAACTGACTTAAGTGATAAATATTGCCAAACTCAGCTGATGACAGCCAAACAACTCAGTCCCCTTCGCAGGTCCGGCCCCGTCAAAGATCAAACACTGTAATGCAGGAAAACACAAGTCTGCTTGTCTAGGATCAGAGGATGCAAGGGTGAATGATCTACCCCACCTACAGAGGGGTGAACCGTATGTTGGAAATCAGACACTTCAAACTATCTATGGAAGTCAGGGCAGATCAATGGAACACGAGGTGCCAGGGCGACGCGGGAGCCACAGGATCTAATGACACACTTGGATGTTTGAAGAGAGGTGATTTTGTCCAAGGTTAGAAAGGTGATGCTGTTTCTGCGTACGGCATTAGTGAAACTATTAGTAGAATGTGGTGTTTTGCTGCCCCAGAATAGCCACCTCTGATGTCCATGGCTCAAAAAGATGCTGAAAAACTAGGAGAGAAATGCGTAGGATTGGAGGGCCTGAAAACAGATTGTGTGGAAAGAGTTTAAATGATATGATCGCTTCAGCAAAAAGAAGGCTGAACAATGATTTGTCCACATCATGGGAAATGATTTCCATTACTAGCAGGCTCCTTAATTAAGCAGACAAAGGAAGAAGAAGATTCAACATATGGAACAAGGAAATAAACTCAGATTGGATTTTTTTTTTAAATCACTGGAAATAATTACTCACCGAAACAACTACCCTCAGGACACCTTTGAGTCCCAGTTATCTGCACTCTTTAAATAAGGCCAAATATGCTTCTGAAAGGCAAGGAGACATTGCTGGATGAAATTTTCTATATCCTGTATTATCAGGAGGTCAAACACCACGATCCTAACAATTACACGTCTTACAGAACCAAGGACTGCTAGACAGTGTTTGCCACATCCACACCACAATGCTCAGATTACATGTTTACATGAGGTTTTAGATTTGCACACAGTTTTAGAAAACAGAGAAGGTGGTAGTTAACAATCCAAAATAGGTAAGTTATCAAGGCAAGAGACCTCTCTGATACGGAAATATTCACATCCATTCCAGCAGTCAACTATCATTTTATTGTCATAAGCCAAGCACATAATACTGGGTACCATAAAATCTAAAAATACAGGCTTTTCCAAATAGAGCCCATATTAAAATTAAACCATAACTGTAAGAGTTTCAGTAGACCTACAATAGCCCCCATTAGAACCATTAAAATTACGGTCTTTCAGATAACAATGTCCACAATAACTGTTTGCAAACCACTATATACATTAAACTGTGGATAATTAATATGCTTCTGCAATCTTTTTTATTTTTTCCTTTGCAAGCAATAGCTGTTATAAAATCATACATGTCTGCCCAGAACTCCCTGAATGTTGCATATGCTGAAAAAGAACGGAGCTAGGCATTCGTGGTCAAATGCTGCAAGTCTTGGCATGAAAACACGCTCCCTAATTCCACATTTTGGCTGAAATGAGCCTGCTGGGTAAATCCCAAATATAAAATGTTTTATGGGGCAAATCTCACACTATGAGTCTTCTCTCTGCAATAGCAACTCCCTGCACACAACGAAGGTGGGGGGGGAGTGGGCAGGAGATCCGCAAAGCCTACTGACACAAGCACATATCATCCACATCAGTCTCTCAACTGACACAGATTTTCCCACCTCAGTTCCACCATAAAGCCTGGAACGTACAAGTCTGGGAGATTTTATTGCTATTTAACAGTGGAGGGAAAATCATGACTTGTAGTAACTATCAAAGAGATTATATTTACAGTCAAGCAGCAGAAGCAGGTCCTAGTGAGCAGAGCCGTAAGGGGTATCAGCTGTTGGGATGCTCGGTGGCATGCAGCAGCACACACTTCACAGCCACCCTCGATTGCACGGACTGACAAAGCGACTCAGGTTCAGCGAGGCAGAGTTAAACCCGCAGGGTCGGATCCCCCACCGTGCCCCTCGTTCCCACCAAACCCCTCAAAGGAGCCTGGAGCAGCCCAGGTGGAGCCGAGGGGTTTGGTGGATGAGGACTGAAACCAGCCTCCGTTGCTTGGCGGGGTTCATCTAGTGCTGATGTTCATCTAGTGCTGATCTAGTTCATCTAGTTCGGGCACCCCCCGAACTGTCCGTGTGACTAGAGAGGACGGGGCATTTCTGGCCTGTGATTCAGCGCATGTTACTGTAGACTCCTAAAATAACTAGGGGTAACTGCTCCCTTGGAGCACCTTTTCCTCTGCTGAGAAGAAAGTCTAAATAACAAACTCCTATGTGCACCTTTGCAGTGTCAGATTAATGCCTTTCTGTCTTTCAGTGATGGGTAATTACATTTGTAATGACCAGTGACATCTTCCCTAATGTCACCATCAACTTTGCCACTGCTTGAGTTGGAATCAAAATACCTAATATCTGTGGCAAGAAAAAAAAACACCAGAAGACCAAAAATTGGTCTAAAAGGAACCAGGTTATGAGAACATCACAGTATCTGTCCCGCTGCCCAGGAGACTGAAGAGATCAGCATGTGTCCTGCCTGGAGATCAAACCATCTGAAGTAGCTTCTGTGCAACCTGAGTTCATGGACTGTGGCCTGAGGGTGGAAATGCTTTTGGTGACCTGTATATATTTCACTACCTGTATCATGTCCACTACTACCCAGCTTACAAATGAAGTTCAATTTCGGTGTGCAACAACTTCCCAGCTCTATCTGCCCCCTTATCTATTGTACAGAAACCGTAGAATTCATATGGTATTTATAGAAAGGAAAGAGTATGTCAGTGATGGGAGAGGTGATGTCATAGCATCATAGAATCATAGAATGGTTTAGGTTGGAAGGGACCTTAAAGATCACCTAGTTCCAACTCCTCTGCCCTGGGCCGGGACACCTCCCCCCAGCCTAGGTTGCCCAAGGCCAAGTCCAGCCTGGCCTTGAACACCTCCAGGGATGGGGCCTCAAGAACTTCTCTGGACAATGTCATGTCTCTAACGTTTGTTGACTTACGGCGAGAAAGTGCAACGCAACAGCTGAGGAACGTACAATTTCTATCCATGCTGCATTACGCACACGTTACAATCCAAGTCATCTGAACAAAGGTAGCAAGATCCTTGGACACATGCCACTGCAGCTCTGTCGTAAAATTACGGTCCCTTGAACATTTTATGATCTCTGATGATTGCAGCATTTGCATGGGGCTGATGGTTCAAATTAATCTGGTTTTCAAAAGTTACAGCGTTTAATTAGGATTAGTAATAAAAATTATAGCATTCAAAAGAAAAAAGTAATATGACAGCATCTGCCCTGAAACAGGGCTGGGGGGGGAAATCTGTCAGTGTTTAAAACACAAATAAATTAATATTAAGAGTGACTAACAACATAAGAAAATAACCCTCTGGAATAATAAACAATAGGGAGCAGCTGCCTCTTATCTTTGGGGTGGAAAGTCACTTGATACTTTTGCACCTCAAAATATTTTTACTTTGATGTGCTGCAAAACCCACTCTGCAATACAGGTCCCTTTCTTCGCATTTTCTAAGCGACTAAATCCTAGCACTCCATTTTGACTTTTATTGCTTTTCAGACTGGTGCGAGCCATATAATGATTCATCATTAAAGTAATCTTTAAGCAGCTTTGTTCCTATTTGCTGCTATATATATTAAATAGAAATTGCTCTTTGTATTCACCTCTAAAGTCAGACTCAATTTTTTATCGAACAGGAATGGTATCTCCAGCCATCATCTGAATGCAGCAAAGTGAGAAAAACCTTTTGCATAATATAAATATCTGCATTCACTAAGAGGAGGCTGATGCCACCACCTACTGTGAATGCATTTTATAAGTGGTACAAAGCCAGATAGATTGCAAATGCAGTAGCACAGTTCCTTAAAGACACCCCAGGCGCTATCAGAAAGGCATTTTTATCTCTGATTCAACAGTTTCTGGACCACGGGCCTTCATCACCTGTAGCAGCATCCAAAGCACACAACTGCAACGGTCGCTGAAAGACTGCAGGCACCTAATGACTGGCACCTAATGACTGGCCTTTGTTTACCTCCCCACAGAAACTAGCAAATCCTACTTGAAGATTCGATTTATTCCCTTTGTGCTTGTCTGTTATCCATTCCCTGCACCCGCTGCGACCGCCGAGCAGCACCCGACCGGCTGTCCCAGCCTGATGGACAAGGCCCCTGTCACAGCGCCTGATGGACAAGGCCAGGCATCTGTCTCCAAAAAAGGCAAATCCCCCGGGGATGGCAGCATCGCTGCTGCCAGGTCACCGCTGGGCACAGATGAGGGTCCAGCTTAGCCCCATCTGGAAGCGGGGCACACGTGGGGCACGCCAAGGAGCCCCGTCCCTGCTCGGTGGGGCCGGCCGTTATGTGGCCGTCAGACAGAGGACGGTACCGCTACGGTGCGTGTGGCACGCGATGCTGACCAGCCCCCATTTAATAAATGACAATTTTAAGAATTACCATTATTAACTCTAGCAAATAGCTCTCGAATTCCACATAATTAGAGTTTAATGCAAAACTTTATTACTGACCAGAAAGGCTGCTTAGAAATAATCGGTAGTTCAAATGTACTGCTTTGATTTCCCAAGCGGATGGGAGCACGGCTGTACGGCACGTATTCCCATCACGTCAGACGTGAATACATGCCAACATTTTGCTGGTTTCGCAAAAGTACTTTTTGAAAAAATTCACTTGTTGGAATAGTCAACCAAAACTGTTGCTGGCCGACAAGCACCCAAATTAATTTTGAATTTTGAAAGCATATTTGTGAGAAGCATTTTACTTGAATTCAGCCAGTTCTAATCACCATTCTGCCCCCGTGCAAATAACAGTAAATGGGATGACTACCATATAATTTTTCTAGTGTTTCCTGCACAGGCAATTGGGTTATTTAAAACCTTTGGGTTTTAAATAACCTTTGATAAGTGATCTTCTAGGATAAATCTTCTAAGATAAATCACCTTTGATAAGTGATCTTCTAGGGAGAAGTCATTCAGATACCTTACACCGGTATTACACCAGTGAGACCCCACTCAGTGTTCCTACATTTGTGTTTTCACCTCTCTGCGTGAAGCCAGGAGATTTTTCTCCTCTTTGGGGGCGAAACGAGTGTTGCTATGGAGCACTGCTGCCCAGCTCTACCTCGTGCATGAGGAAGAAGGGATCCTCTTTCCCAGGACAGAGCGGAGCAGCGGAGCTGCTCCCCAGGCACCATCCCATCCTCCCTCCCCGCAGGGCTTGTGCCTTCTTGAGTTGTACACAGCAGCAAATCCACCAGACCCACTTCTGCTCCTCCACCTCTAACACAGCAGAGTTCCTCTCCACTAGATGCCAAAGGAGGATGCACAAGCGTCCAAAAAAAAAGGAAACATTTTCTTCCCTGCATTTGGGCCCAAATTGCAGCTAAAAAGGAGGACCCTTCTCCAGCTTTCCCTATGACATAGGTCAGTGCTGAGTCTATCACAGCGCAGCAGCCCTGGGGAAGATGAGGGGGCAACAATAAATGCTCTGAGCAAACTGCTCGGGTAGCAACACCCTCCACTCAGGGAGCCCTGACTAAAGAAAACAAAAGTGACTAAGAAGATCTGAGGTGCAGGTGACAGTCCTGCTCTTTTTCCTGAAGAGTGCCGTTATCAGTGACACATTTGTTCTGCCAGGATGCCACAGAAATGCTTCCAAAACAGTTTCACAGCACTGGCACCGTTGTTTCTGCTACCTCAATAGATCTGCAGTGCCAGAAACGTGCACAAACCTCCCTCCGCGTGACCCAGGCACGTAAGCCAGGCAGCGCCGACCTGTTCTGCACGGGCAGGTTTCCGGGGCAGGGTCTCCGCTCCCATGCTCAGGAGCCAACACACAAACATACACACAGAGGTCAACCAGGAGAACCAAATTAAATAGGTATGCAATGCCCAACACCCCGCTTTTCCGGGGGAAAATGTTTGAAAACTTCCCTTTCAGCTCCATCTTTCCAGAGTAAAGCTCCCATTGGAGGTCTCAAGACAACCCGAAAACGCGTGCCCCACTAGCACGAAAGGAACAGGATTAGCTGCTACCGATTTTGTTAGGGGTTTCCCAGGAAGGCACCTTCCTAAACAAGCCTAAGGAAATTGGATGGCACTGGTGGTTTTTCTCTCCCCGGGTGTTGGTGGAAAAAATCCTCACGCAAAGGCTGGAGGTGGTAAAGCAGCTATGAAGCAGAGATGAACAAAACTCCTCTCCACAGAGCTGGGAAAGCAAAACGCAAAAACCCACTCAATACACAGGCTGCTTCTAAAAAAAATTTCCTTCTCTACTTCCAAACACCAAGATTCAACCCTCTTCCTCAGGGAAAAGCATCTTTTTTCTTCCTTTCAGTGTAATTTCACTCCTCCAGAACACACCACCTCCCTGTCAGCTGCATTTTCTCCCTCCAAGTGGGTGCCCTCTGTCTTCCCCAGGTCCAGGGGAGCGGAATGAAGGGACCTGTAGAGTGCACTGTGTCCCTGTTTCCCAACCGAAGCATCACCCAGCGTGCTGCAGCCAACCCCTCCGAAAGGTCATATGCCAGGGAGAAAGAAAAGCTCCCAGGCGCATTCCACAGAGACCAAGGCAAGTTTGTTCCAATTAAGTGCAACAACTTTATTGCTAGGCATGAAAGGTGTCACCGAGGTATCCTCTGGTCTCTCCTCCCCGCTGCACACACAAAAACCACACACACATACTTCTGTCTGGCATTAAACCCTGCAAATTAAACCCAGTTCCCACGGGAAGATTTTTTTCATTCTCTAGCCCAGGCTGAGGCGAGGACTGTATCCCCCCGGCAAAGATCACGGCGTATCACGCAGGCAGCAGCACCTACCTCCGTGAGCCGACAGAGCCAGCGAGTCAACATAATTCCTCTTGGATGGAGACATTCACCCCAGCTCAGGCAGCCGGGGCTCTGCTGCCATGCCTGGCGCTTCGGACACACCGAGACAGCATCTTCTGCGAGCAGCGCGGCTTCTCTCACACCCCGAACTGCAGCAGCGGCAGCCTGGGAGAGCAGCAGCAGTTGAATTGCTGCACATGTATCTCTGCAGATTCGTTCCTGCTCCAACACTCTGCGTAAAGGCAGATGCTCTTAACCCTCTGGAGGCCTGCGCCTCTGTGCCCCCTTGGCAGGGGCGAGTTAACGACTCCAAATATTCTGTGGTGAGGCCAGAGAGGAGTGACTGGAGACACACAGGGCATCCTCCGAGAAGTAGTCCCAACCTGGAGTTAGTTGCAGTCACTTTGCGCCGGGGGAGCCAGGTGTCCCCTCGGCAGCTGGCAGCATCCCCAGACAGGCACCACACGCTCCCGCTGCATCACCCGCTGCAGGTCCCCGCACGCCGGTGAAGCACTGCTCCTCGCTCAGGCGAGAGCTCCGGTGAGGGCCGCTGGCATGGGGTGGCCAGCACGCTGGCCCTGCGTCTGGAGGCCACGGCCACGCAGGCAAGGAAGTGAGGGGTGCAGGTGACGTGGTGAGCCCGGCGGTGTCACCGAAACTCAGGCATGCAGGGCTCCTGGCGGCCCCAGGCACTGCCCATCACCTGCGGGCACCCACGCCGCGAGCACGGTGCTCCGCCAGCAAGCTTCAGCGCTGCTCCCTCTCACAGCCTGCGAATGTGACTGGAAAGCATGGCTGAAAAACATGCTACAATTAACGGGAGGGAGGGAGATACTATTGCTCTCCTGCTAGTCTTAAAGGCACATTGCTCACATGTGCCTGGCGGAGACGCAGACACCCCCGGCTCCAGCCTCAGCGTCTGCCCATCCGCAGGCAGCCAAGAAGCCCAGGCGGGAGCTCTGTGCAGTTCAGGGGAAGGAGAGCACCCCGGGACCTGGAAGGGAAGGGGCAGCTGGCAGGAGAGCCCCCCATCGGGGTCTGGGAGCGGAGCCTCCAGCAGCCCTGGCCCCCAGCCCGAACGCTTACCCCCGTCACCGCCCCCCCACAGCCCGGCCACTGCGGCACCATGGCCCGCACACGGCCCTGGCCATGTCTCCCGCAGGCAAGGAGGGCCCGGGGCAGCTCAGGGGCACGGTGGCCCTCTCCCAGGGTTGGCAGCAGAGCCAGGCTTGCGGCACTGCTCCCGCCGGAGATGCTGGCCAGGGCTAC
>NW_009647735.1:9359504-9401105 GCF_000708025.1 Charadrius vociferus
TGCCAAGGGCTAGGGCAGCAGCAGGTGCAGTTTTGCACCCTGATGTTACCCAGAAAGGATATCCTTTCTGCGGCTCTTCCCAGAGCCAGGAGCCGTGAGACACTGGAATGGGATGTGCCACACGTGCTAATGCTGTGATGAGTTCAGCGGGTCTCAGCCCGGCTGCAGCAGCTGCTGTTACACTCACCTCCCTCCTGCCATGGGGCTGTGGCCAGCAGGCCATGCACCAGCCGAAAGCCACACGTTCTCTTTGCTTCCCCCAGTACCGTCTTCCATGTGCCTTGGGACACTCTGGTTTGTCCCCCAGTGTGCCACAGCTCGGATTCAACAAGAACAACGCCAGTAACTCCAACTCACATCAAGCTTTCCCCTCCCCTGCCCCCCAAAGCGCCAGCACCTGAAACACCCTCCAGAAGTCTGTTAAACAGGGAATTTACCCGATTAAAAATCTCTACTTTTTTCTCAGTAGTGGCAGTGGCCATACACAACGCGCTTTTCTGAGCAGGATGGAGTCACGTGAAGCCCTGGACCTTGTTAAACCGCTTCGCGCCACACAGCATCACCTTAACACCTTTGGTGCCTCCACTGGAGGCGCCAAAATTAACCTGATGGACACCTGCCTTCATCAGCCTGAGGGAAGCTATTAGCAGCGCGGCTGTTTTAGCCTGATCACTTGATGACAAAGGAATTACTACAGCGAAGAAGCTGTAGTTCAGCAGAGTTTAACTTCAGGCTTTTCTGAAAAATAGCCTGAAAGAAAAGGTACAGACTTTACACCATTAACACAGAATCATTGAAGAGTTACCGCTGATGCAAATGTACATCGCAGCCCAATAAAAACCCACTTTGCTGTAGCACTGGTATGGAGGGGCTGTTAAAACGCAATCACCTGAGGATATGAGTGCAATGCAAATTTCACCGCATCCATGCCATGCAGCTTTGTGCAAAAATTCCACAGTGAAATAGTTCAAATTTGTCTTTATGAAGCATCACGTGTCTTAAAGTCTTTTTGACACCAGACCTACAAGACACGTATAAGCAGTAATCAAAATGCTGGCGGAGACACTTACGGCTTCACACTCCTGAAGTTTTCCCCTGAGTATTGAAGATCAAATTTGTTCTGCAGAGCATAGCTGAGGATTTCTCAAGTATAATGCTTCATGAACTCATCTGATCAGTATGCAAACACAGCACAGTGACTACCATTGCATCACTACAAGTATCTGTCCCAAAATGTAGCCGTCCCCCGAAGCAATCTGAACAGAAATATTCTATGTTGCAGGCATTACTATTTTTTTAAAGTGCAAGACCTGACTGGTCAATCAAACTTAAATTCAGTGGAAAGAACTGCCTATTAAATTGCTAAGATCAAACGCTGATTTGAGTCATACCATTGTGTGTAGTGGGGCGGTTTGGTGTGAAAACCCCAGGCCAGTAGGGTCACATCCTCCTGTCAGCCAGCAGATCTGTCATGGAGAATTACGCACATGTGTGTGAGGGTAGAAGTGGGCCACACTTCGCTGCAGCAAGTACATTATCTCTTTGATTCAGGGCGATATGAGACTTCTTTTTAAAAAACATTTTAGTGTAAGGAAGACATGATGCTGTGAAGTGTCATACTACAGAAAGCTGAATCATTAAAGATGTCTACAAACAACTGCAAGACCCAAAATTCACACTGTAATTGTACTAAAGTGTATATTCCACCAAATGTATGTATGCCAAGTAGAGTGCACAGCTCTTCCCAAAAAGAAAACAACACTGCAAAATAACCCTTCTCAAAGGCTTTAGAATCACAGAATGTTTTTTGGGTTGGAAAGGACCTTAAAGATCATCTCGTTCTACCCCCTTTGCCCTGGGCAGGGACACCTCCCACCAGCCCAGGTTGCTCCAAGCCCCGTCCAACCTGGCCTTGAACACCTCCAGGGATGGGGCAGCCACAGCTTCTCAGGACAACCTGTGCCAGGGGATCACCACCCTCATAGGGAAACATTTCTTCCTAATATCTCAGCCAAATCTCCCTTCTTCCATTTTGAAGTCGTTACCCCTCATCCTATCCCTACATGCCCTTGTAAAAAGTCCGTCCCCAGCTCTCCTGCATGCCCCCTTCAGACACTGGAAGGGGCTCTGAGATCTCCCCGGAGCCTTCTCTTCTCCAGGATGAACCCCCCCAACTCTCCCAGCCTGTCCTCCCAGCAGAGGGGCTCCAGCCCTCCCAGCATCTCCGGGGCCTCCTCTGGCCCCGCTCCAACAGCTCCGTCTCCTTCTGCTGTTGGGACCCCCCGAGCTGGAGGCAGCACTGCAGGGGTGTCTCCCCAGAGCAGAGCGCAGCAGAGGGGCACAATCCCACCCTCACCCTGCTGGCCACGCTGCTGGGGATGCAGCCCGGGATGCCGGTGGCTTTCTGGGCTGCGAGCACACATTGCCGGCTCATGGTGAGCTTCTCAAGGCATAGTTTAAAGGCACAATAAATGAATGTAAACCTAAAGAAGCACAGCCACATTACAGTGGTTTCAAATGAGAGAATCTTATAAGTCAGAAACATAACTATAATTATTCAAAACTTCTAGAAACATATTTTAAACTGTATTCCTACCTTTTAGCCTAGGAATAATGATGCAAACTGTAAAACCTTTTGAAACTCAAACCCTTCAGGTGGTGGTCCTGTCCACAGCGAAGGATCTGCCTAGCATGCAAAACAAGCAGCTATCCCTGAGACAGCGGGCACATTCAAGAGCATCCAGCATGCTGTCCCTACTGGGACAGTTTAAGAAATAACATCACTGGTCTAAATGGCTGCTTTGGAAAAAATAACCCAAAAGAGGCAAGGCAGGAGACAGATGGAGGCCTTGCAGGATAAGGCTGTACCCAGTAACTCACTAGCATGAGTCCTGCAAAACACGGTGGCTATCTGCCCACAAATCCTGGAATACCAACCTCAGTCTTCTTCACGTTACAAAATTAACCCGCCCTACTCCTGAAATTCAACATCTAACCTCCTTTTATAATTATCCTTCTGCTACACTCATATCGTGCATGAAGGCTAATCCATCTTCTAATAAATAGTTTGTCCATTTTTTAGGGAAACTGCTGTTACTAAGTCGCACATTATCATAATTGGTTTGTACAAGGTAAGTAAACGATTCATGCATCTATCGCTAGCACATCCTTCAGATAATGTAAGAAAATCCTTAGAAGTGGGAGGAAAGGGCTTCTGTACTAAAAATCAACATCAGCACAACCATTTCAGACCTCTGGAGGGTGATGTGGGGTGGCTGGAGTTTCACTTGTGCACTTCATGCACTGCAGTGACTGTGCAGGGCCACCACGTGCACTGCCATGGGCAAGCACCTGAACTCCTGCATGTAACGATGGCAAGAGCAGCACTGGAAGGAGCCAGGATGCCCCAGGAAGCAGGGAGATTGTCCCTCCTGAGCCTTGCATCCACTTGTGGAACATGCAGTAAGACTTGTACTCAGTTTAGTGAGTGGCTCCTGTACAGACCACGAATGGAAAATTTCTTCCAAGAAAAAAAAACACCTTTGCCAAATGGTGGGGTGATGCCATATAGCTCAGCTTCTCTTAGAAGGACATTTCACACACGTGCTCAAAAACTCTAAAGAGTAATGCCCAATTATGCACTTCCTACAAGCTCTTAGCTATAAATAAATTAAGGAGACTCTGGGACATGCCAAGCCTTTCACCCCAGGGATCCCTGCACTTACTCTTCTCCTGGCTGCCTAGCAGAGCAGCTCGCAAACATTTTGTACCACTGATCACTCTTGACCTTTTCTCATCCACCCCTACCAGGAATGAGCTACTGAGCACTTACCATGACCCCACAGATGTCTCCAGTTCAGAAATGCTGGGTTGATAGCAGGGGGATTCCAGCCAAAAGAGGGCTGCAGAGGGGGTCAGGTGCAATAGCAGATAACAGAGCATGGAGACAACGGGTACAACCCACACAACAGGGATGAGCCTCTGGATGTGGAGGGCCAGTCAATGGATCATGTGGACAATGGTCCATCTACACTAGCGGTGCTGCCAAGGTCAGAAAGACCAACCCCCCAGTATCAGAACCACCTCCACAAGGAAGAAAAGATGGATTACACTTGTAGGCAACTCCCTTCTGAGGGGAACAGAGGGTCCAATATGCCAGCCAGAACCTCCTCTTCGGGAAGTCTGCTGCCTCCCTGGGGCCTGGGTTAAGGACATCACTAGGAAACTTCCAAGCCTGGTATGGCCCTCAGATCATTACCCATTACTGCTCTTCCATATGGGTGGTGATGAAGCTGCAACATGTAGTCCAAGGGGGATCAGAGAGACTCCAGGGCCTTGGGATGGTTGATAAGGGAATCTGGAGCACAGGTTATTTTTTCTTCTCTCCTCCGAGTTGCAGGAAGCGACATTGGAAGAAGCAGATGGACCCAGTCTATTAATACACGGCTCTGTGGCTGGTGTCAACACCACAATTTTGGGGGTTTTTAATAACCTACATGGCACCAGGCTTGCTGGTGTCAGATGGGGCTCACCTTTCTGAAAGGGGCAAGAGGGTCTTTGCTCAGGAGTTAGCGGAGCTCATTGACAGAGCTTTAAACTGGGCTTGAGCGGGCAGGCAGACAGTATCAGGCTTTCCCACGACAAGCTGCGGGACAACACGCCAAGATTAGAGGGACAAGGTGATAGTGAGGGCCTGCAGCCTGTTGCTCTGGGACGTGTTGGCTACACCGCAGCACACTTGAAGTCTTATGGAGATGAGAAAAGGGCTCCTGAAGTATTAGGAGCCAAGAGGGAAACAGCAGTGAAATATCTCAAAGGAATTAAGGGGTGTTCCACAAAGAAGGTAACACAGCCAACAGCCCAGCTGAAGTGCCTCTACGCCAATGCCCACAGCATGGGCAACAAACAGGAGGATACAAAGAAGGTAACACAGCCAACAGCCCAGCTGAAGTGCCTCTACGCCAATGCCCACAGCATGGGCAACAAACAGGAGGATCTGGAAGCCACTGTGCTGCTAGGTGGCTATGACCTCATTGCCATTCCTGAGACCTGGTGGAACAAATCCCATGGCTGGAGTAACACTATCGATGGCTACAGGCTGTTCAGGTGGGACAGGTGAGGAAGGAGGGGTGGAGGTAATGCCCTCTACATCCAAGAAATAGACAGAGTGTGAATAGCCGTCTCTGAAGAATAGCCATGAGCAGGTTGAAAGCCTATGGGTAAGAATAAGAGACCAAGGCACAAATGGAGCCTTGTGGTTGGTGTTTACTACAGGCCACCCAACCAAGTAGAGCTTATTCACGAAGCCTTCTTACTCTAGCTACAGGAGGCATCACACTCACAGGCTCTCGTCCTGCTGGGGGACTTCAACCACCCCAACATCTGCTGGAAAAGTAGCACGGCAAGCTGTAAGCAATCCAGGAGACTCCTGGAGCACACAGAGGATAACTTCATCAGCCAGGTAATAGACAGCCTTACCAGAGGGGATGTGATACCGGACCTGATGGTCACCAACGCAAGTGAGCTAATCGGTGATGTCAAGATTGGAGGCAGCCTGGGCGGCAGGGGTCATGCACTGGTGGAATTCACAGTCCTGAGGGATATGGGGCAAGCGAAGAGTAAAGTCAGGACCCTGAATTTTAGGAAAACAAAATTCTAGCTTTTCAAGGAATTAGTCAATAGGACCCCCTGGGAAACTGCCCTTGGGGACAAGGGAGCAGAACAGAGTTTTCAGATCTTTAAGGACGGTTTCCATCGAGCACAAGAGGTCTTAATCCCCAGGTGTAAGCGATCAGGAAAGGAGGACAAGAGACTGGCATGGCTGAGTCAAGACCTGCTGGTAAACTAAAGAAGGAAAGGCCCAGGCAGTGGAGGCAGGGACAGGTATCCTGGGAAGAGTATAGGGATGCTGCCCGGTTGTGTATGGATGAGGTCAAGAAGGCCAAGGCACAGCTGGAGCTGAACTTGAAAATGGACGCAAAGAATAATAAGAAGGGCTTCTACAGGTATGTCAGCCAGAAAAGGAAGATCAGAGAAAGCGTACTCCCCTAATGAGCAAGACTGGCAAACTGGTAAGAACAGACGAGGAGAAGGCTGAGGTACTCAACAACTTTTTTGCCTCAGTCTTCATTGGCAACTTCTCTCCCCCCACCTCTTGAGTGGATGGACTGCAAGGCAGGGACTGGGGGAGCAAAGTCTCTGCCACTGTAAGAGAACAGGTTCGTGATCACCCAAGGAACCTGAATGTACAGAATTCTACGGGACCTGACAAGATGCACCCCAGAGTCCTGAGGGAATTGGCTGATGCAGTTGCCGTGCCACTCTCTGTGATATCTGAAAAGTCATGGTGGTCAGGTGAAGTCCCCAGTGACTGGAAAAAGGGAAACATTGCACCCATTTCTAAAAAGGGCAGAAAGGAGGACCTTGGGAACCATCAACCTATCAGCCTCACCTCTGTACCTGGGAAGATCACGGAACAGATCCTCCTAGAATCTACGCTAAGGCACACGGAGGACAAGGAGGCGATTTGAGACAGCCAGCACAGCTCCACCAAGGGCAAGTCCTGCCTGACCAACCTCGTGTCCTTCTATGACGGAGTGACTACATCAGCGGACAAGGGAAGAGCTACAGATGTCATCTATCTGGACTTTGTAAGGCCTTTGACATGGTCTCCCACAACATCCTTCTCTGTAAATTGGAGAGATATGGATTTGATGGGTGGACTGTTTGGTGGATGAGAAATTGGTTAGATGGTTGCATCCAGAGGGTAGTGGTCAACAACTCAATGTCCAGATGGAGATCAGTGACAAGTGGTGTCCCTCAGGGGTCCATATTGGGACCAGCACTGTTTAATATCTTCATCAATGACACAGTGGGATGCAGTGCAGCATCAGCAAGCCTGCAGATGACACCAAGCTCCGTGGTGCGGTGACACGCCTGAGGGATGGGATGCCATCCAGAAGGACCTGGACAAGCTCAAGAAATGGGCCTGTGTGAAGCTCATGAGGTTCAACCAGGCCAAGCGCAGGGTGCTGCACCTGGGTCAGGGCAACCCCCAGTACCAATACAGGCTGGGGGATGAAGGGATGGAGAACAGCCCTGCTGAGAAGGGCTTGGGGAAACTGGTAGGTGAAAAGCTGGACATGAGCTGACAATGTGCACTCACAGCCCAGAAAGCCACCCGCATCCTGGGCTGCATCCCCAGCAGCGTGGCCAGCAGGGCAAGGGAGGGGATTCTGCCCCTCTGCTCTGCTCTCATGGGACCCCACCTGGAATACTGTGTCCAGCTTTGGAGTCCTCAGCACAAGAAGGACAGGGACCTGTTGGAGCAGGTCCAGAGGAGGCCATGAAGATACTGCGAGGGTTGGAGCCCCTCTGCTGGGAGGACAGGCTGGGAGAGTTGGGGTTGTTCAGCCTGGAGAAGAGAAGGTTCTGTGGAGATTTTACTGTGGCTTTCCAGTACCTAAAGGGCTATTAGGAAAGGTGAAGACAAACTTTTTAGCAGGGCCTGTTCTGACAGGCTTTAAACCAAAAGAGGGAAGATTTAGACTAGATATAAGGAAGACTTTTTGGGGTTTTTTTTTTTACACTGAGGGTGGTGAGCCCCTGGCCCAGGTTGCCCAGAGAAGCTGTGGCTGCCCCATCCCTGGAAACATTCCAAATCAAGTTGGACGGGGCACTGAGCAACCTGATCGAGTTGCAGGGGGGTTGGACTAGGTGGCCTTTAAAAGGTCCCTTCCAACCCAAACTATTCTATGATTATAAGTAATGGCACTGAGCTTTAGTGTACAGCTTTCTCAGGAACTAACTCCCAGCAAAGCTAACAAAAGGAATAACTCGAGCATATACAGCTTTGAAAACTTGCACACATATTAGCATGGTGAGCTGACAATCCTGAGGGTTATTAACATAGGGAAAACATAAGAATTTGAAAAAAGGCATTAGCATCTAAGCCACACTGCAAGGCTACAGCACCTCACTGGGAAACATCACAGGACCAGTCTGTAGTGTTTACCCAAGGAGATGCACGTGGATCAGAATGGGAGTTTGCTGGAGGAAAACCTTGTGACCCGGCCTGTTTAGAAGCAGATATAACTGTTTATACATCTTTAAAATGTCAGCATTGCATTGCTTTTTTTTTTTAATCAGTATTTATGTTGTGCTTATATATGTTTATATTCTCTTGTATTTAGAAATCAGAATTTCACAGCCTTCTTTGTATCTGTGATTTAGAAATGGAAGTATTTTCACCGAGAGAAGGGTTTGCAGAATTCAATGAATATGTTGGCACAGAGTCAAAAGAGCATGTTTGGACAACCCGGGGCTTAGAAAGTCCCCCCAGCTGACTTTAACAAGCCTCCTGGTCTCACCTTTATTGATGCTTCCTTTTTGAACTAGTTTTGAGAAGTCAGGCTTGTTTTCTCTGGAATTTTCAAATGTATTTGAAAAATGAAACATTAAAATAGGACCACAGGAATAATTCATCAGACAATAATCTATATACTGAATGCCCTGTGCAGTCAGAGACATCTGGGCTGAACGCTATAGCCACAACCAACTGGTGTCTACAAGTACAAATCAATCTATCCCCAAATGGAGTTCTCAAGGAAGAAAAGGCATCATTCAGCAGTCGGGGGCCACGGCTCTGTCTAGTGATGCTTCTTCCTGGTTCAGTGACAACACAAGGTGAACAACTATGAATAATAAAAAAAAGGTACCAAATGGAAAATAGGCTGTAGCGAGTGTGGCAAGAATGACCACCTGAGAACTGAAAGATGAACTCTCATGAGAGTCAGGTGCAGCGAGAATGCCGAAACACCTATACAAGCTCCAAACCACAAGCAGGAGGTCCTCCGTTTCTTGGCGCAGGCAAACTGCAGCCAGAAGCATTTCAGGAAGGTAAGCACAGGTAATAGCTTTACTGTAGGGATAACTGGGTTAAATTGAGCCACGTTATAAAGGACCGAGACTGAATTATTTAACCTTCCTTTCTGGCCATATGTGCTGTGAATGGCTGATAAGTCGTAGGAAGAACATGCTACTTTTAGATCTCTTGACTTCCCTGCTCCAGGGCCCCTGTGTCCTGTGAAGCAAACAGGAAAATAATACTTATTGCTACCGGGAAGCCGGGAAACATGGGTTCTGTCTCTGCCTCTGGTGCTGGCATGATGAATTACTTTGGGCTAACCATTTAAGCTCATAGCCCATCCTTTAAAACATCCCTAACAATTCCATGCACATTTGGGAGGTGCTTTGGAAAATGGCAATGCTGCATAGACCCCATCAGTGTCTGCCTGCAACACCATAGACTCCAAAACCAGAAAGGTCTGTCCAGGCAACTGTGACAACCAAGGTCTGTGGTCACCTGGGAGATACAAATATTGTGAACAGAGCTCCTCAAGAAACACCGCAGTTGGTGTCAAGTGATGAGCTCGTGTGCCATCAGGAGCGATCAGAGCTGCACGGGCTCGGGGGTCACAAAGCCGTGGGAGCGCACCAGCACCTAGAGGCACACGGAGCCACACCAAAGTCATTGCAGGCCTTATGGCACCCTTCCCCACCTCTTGCTCCTTCCAGTGATTTTCTTCCTAATGAAATTCTGCCTTTTATCAATAATTTCATAAAACTTTATATCCAAGTTCAGTTTTCTATTTATACCCATTTTACTCATTTATGTGTTTGGAACAATTCTAAAAGAATTCTAGCCTGTACATTTGCCAAAATTTGATAAATCTGGTTTCTGTTCAAAGGTCCACAGCAAGTAACACAGAACAGGCCCGTCAAGCCCACACTCGGACCACTAGCTTCACTCCTCTGCCTTCCTCTTCCACCTCTGGAGACCACCTCTGCTACGTGCCCACAGCGCAATCTCCCCCTTTCTTTTGCCTCACTGTTCCCTGCCCTGCTGCTCCCAGGCGCAGCATCCCTTCCCTGGGAATCCACCTAAATACCAGTTACGAGACCTCTCAATACACAGGATCTCACGTACGGGCACTGAGGACTTTGTGAAAACTGAACCGGTATTAACACCAGAAAGCCGTTAGGTGACCATGAAAGCAGTGGGTCTTTTCTTCACACAAAACCACACCAGGAACCTGCACGCTGGGGGTGTCCCTCTGCTTCTCAGCAGCAGCATGAGCCCATCTATGCTTTGGGCAGCACCTGAATGAGTCAGAGCACAAAGGAGTCAGTTGTTTAAACCTGGATTCATCAGCAAGGTCCAGAAACCCCAGTGGAGATAGTGAGAGAGGAACGAGATATCACAGCTGACAAACCACGGCACCGAAGGGGGACCTGCTCCTCCTGGGGCTGAAGAGACAGTTTCTCGCACAGCAGCTGTCAAAATCTTGCTCTGAAACAGCTCAGCAAGCTTTGCCTCAGCCTTGTCCTACCTTGGACAGCTGGGGACAGCTCTGTGCACTCTCTTTTTCCCCTGGGAGCTTCAAGAGCTCGTGTGCACCCAAGGTCCGTCCTGGAGCACAGGGAGCAGGACACTGTCCCCTTCTGCACACATGACCTATTGGGAGGTCCCCGTCTTCTCCTCCGCTCTCCTTTTGCACTCTCTTAGCCAGTAGGCAGCAGAGCGAGGGGGGGGAAGCACTGCCGAGGAGCCCAATGGTCAGCGCATCTGCAGAGCGCACGGTGCCCCCATCCCCGCTCTTCGGCCATGCAAGCGCCCTGCGCTGGGCTGCCGGGATGCCACAGCTGCTGCTCCAGCTGCCGGCTGAGGTGTCCATCCAGCATCTTCCAGCTGGCCAGAGCAGCAGACTTTGCCCCCTGGTCCTTTTGCAGGACACTCACTGGTGCGTTGCGACTGCTCAGCCTGAATACATTAACCCAAGAGAATTAAAGAGGTTTATCTGAACTGGAGCTAGAAGGAAAATGACTAAGAAGCTTTGGCAGGTGGGGTGAAACCTATCATTAATTTTAGTAGTGAATGATCTAAAATATATACACACATTGTCCTTTTTACAGAGAGACTGGGTTTCTCTAGTGCTGCTTTAAAAATGTCATGCTAGCTCCACCTAGCACATTGAACGCTTATACGAGCACTGGTGAATCATTCAGGATTAAGTATGGTCACTTTTGTTCAGTTTAATCAACCGGTTATTTTTTGCAATTCAGACTAATGCTTCCATTTAATTCCTTTCACAATCTCCCACGGGAAAAATATGGCCTTCAGCTAATCTCTTAAGGGTACATTTACTAAGTACGCAAAAGATTTTACAAATAACTGAGAGGGAAGGCAATACTTTGTTATGCATCATGTATATTTTAAAAGTCCATTAGAGTTCTCCAGATTTATCATGATACCAGAACCCAGATGGATATTTAATACCAGTACAATTTAAAAGGTCAATGCAGAAATCCAAGTGACTGATCCGACATTGCCCGGACAACAGAAGTGCTTGGGCCACCCCTTGCAAACGCTGCCTAATGACTCATACCTTGCAAGCTCTGCTGGTTCCAACTGGATCAATATTATCCCATTAAAAGTTTCTGCTCAGTAGCTGTGCAGTACAATCACTAAAACAGAATTCCTGGAATACTAATTCCAAAGGAAAAGGCAATCAGACATAATACTACTCCTACAGCCTGCCTAATTTTTTTTGTGATTGGCTCTGCACTAAATTTAACAAAAGAAATTGGCAATCAACAAGCAGTATTTTTGACAACAGACAAAATAAAAGTGGTTTTGGAGAAGGGACGAGCATGGAGGTAAGCCACGGGCTTACCTACAGAAATCCAGGAGGGATTACTGTGGCATCTAAGAGGACAACTGCCCTCCTAGCCGGGTTAACGAGGGGGAGCACTGCTGGTAATCGCCTCTGAAGTACAGAAGGAAGCCTTCCCCACACCACAGATTTTCTGCATGCTCTGCTTAGTCGTTCAGATGGAAGGGGTTCTTGCTGAGCATCCGAACACGAGTAAGCAAAAGATAAATCATTCCAGGGACATTTTCCAATGTCTTTAACACAAGTTTCAGAGAAAACTTCGCTGCCATTCAAACGGCTGGTCCTATGGGCCAAAACATGATGTCTGGGACATATTCTTTTTTGGCTTTGGTAAGTCAGGGAAGGCTGGGAAGATTTAAGGGCATCATATGAAGTTTACATCATTTGCACGCCCCTTCCGTGGGCTTGGGGCTTTGTCATTCAAGGGATTTGTGGTTCAAGTCCATGGGCTTTCTCATCAGAAGGGTCATTCCACTTTTTGCTGGCAGCTGTGGTGTTTCAGGTGGGACGGGAATGGCCCCATGCCAGGGGCAGAGCAGGGGCATCCAGGGAACAACCTGAGTCTCACCAAACTCACACTGCAACCCTGGTCAGTACTAGGTTCAAGCGCTTCTGCTTAGAGGCCAAATTGAGGATCTAGGGACTCATAAGGATGTGTTGAGAAACTCCCAGGCAAGGGGAGAGTGATGGGCAGAAATTACTTGGATTTGTGGAAAACGGGCTGAAGTAGATGGCTCCATAGCCTTTTGCAACTACAACAGCCACAGGGAGACACAGCACAGCAATGAAGACATGGTAGAACATAACAAGAGCCACCACACATCCTCAGTATATCACCCACAAGAAACAGACTCCTCTGTATATACATTATTAGCAATCAGATTTTTAATACTTTCATTTGAAACAAACAAAAAACAAACAAACAAAAAACCCCAACAACTAACAAAATAGGAAAACCATTTTGAAGATTAGTCCTACTGCGGAGATGAGAAGAGCTGATACAAACCTTTGTCACAGCACTGAGTAATACCAAAAAGAGCCAGAGGAACGCAGACTGGAGCATACCCAACCCCCAGGGACTTAAAAAGCGAGTCCCGGGCCCGAAACCTGCACTGCCCTTCCTATGTGGGAATCCTGCTCCCGCTTTGAAAAAGCACCGTCTCTGCCGCACACACTTGGAGCAGAGCGAGCCCATATGCTCGCGTGGCTTCGGGCCCACACCGAGACACGTGCCAGTTCCACTAGGGCAAGAGGTGCTAAGTGAATCTGCATGCAGATGGGGAGTATGCATAATGAAGCGAGTGCCAGCTCTTTGGCAGGATGCTGCTCGGCTGAGAGGGTGATGCCATGTTGATAGCAGATGCTGCTAACACCTGTTGATGGGTACAGCACTCTTTTTTAAAAGCAGTCAACCGTGGGATGCAGGAAAGCATGGGGCTTGTAGGCACCTGGGGGACAGAAACACAGAATTGCTTTCCAGGTGCCAGCGGGCAGTAAACAAAGGAAAACATGCGCCGCAAGGTTACAGAGCCAGGCAGGACACAAGGGAATCTGCAACAAACAGCAGCACCGGTCCTTCAGGAAAAGAAACACCAGCCTGAAGCTGCGGGACCCAGAGTGATGGACCTCATTGCTTCATGTGCTGCAGCAGCGAAGCCAGAAACATCACCCCTGCTAAGTTTCCAAGGGAGAGGGGTTTAGCACAGAGACCGCTTTGCCTAAGCTGCACCAGGGGCTGAAATGAACTGTTTGAAAGAACAGAAGGATTAGGGCTGCGTAGACAATAAAGAGGAAGAAAGAACGTTTCCCTTTCTGAATAGCCCAGCTGGGAGGCTGTATGCAAACTGCCCGAGACTACAATTTCAGCCCAAACGTGTTGCCACTGCTCCTGTAACGCCTGCCTGATGTCTTCTGGCTACCTCCTACTCACTAGTCCTTCAAGCCATTCAGCTGGCCCAGGACAGAAGCCTCAGCCTATGCACACAACTGTAGAGCTCAGCCAAGAAGCTCTCTAGGCGTGAGCCAGCGGACTAGCACCAGACAAACCTGGAAGGCCACAACACAACATTCCCTCGGAGAGCACTGTTGACTCTACTTCATTTTTCTCCTTTATCCATATCCCTAGACAGGGAGCGTCCCAGACGTCAGTAGTACGGTGATACAACATAACGTAGGAAGCATACACTTAATTACTTGGACATGGAACAAAAAAAGGATTTGCTTCTGGCACAAAGCAGGCGCACTGAACACACACATTTTTACTTCTTTACGCCGAGGTCTCCAAGAACGTAACAGCCATATTGGGCCAAGCCAAAAGTTCGTCTAGCTTAGGCAGATGCCAAGGACAGAGCACAGGGCAGGGAAAGCAGATATGTCACGCTAATACTCTGCTGGCACTCAACCATTTTCAAGCCAGCAGCTTTCTAAGCCAGATATCATTTCTGTGTATTTCATAAACCTCATCAGATCTTGTCCCGTTCTCAATGTAAATGTAAACTTCTGTGCTCGTGACGCCTCTTGGAAAGGGCTCCCTAGGTTGACCGTCCATTGCATGAAGATCCTCCTCTGCTAAGACCAAACCCAGCAGTTGATACCTTCAGCGTACTGCTTTGGGACCAGCACTGCCTGCGAGAGCACACCACCAATCCCCACCCCTCCACCTCACTGATTTTCCACTTGTCTGCCATATCCCTCTCCACGCCATCTCTTTTTCCACACCTGCGACTCTATGCAGATTGATTCGAGGAGTTTTAGCGCTTCCTTTTCAGTATCACATTCTTAAATATCCCATCTTTTCATTCTGCTTTAGAAACCCATTCTTTACTACAATACATTAAAGGAGTCTTATTTATCTCAGTCCAGTTCAGCCCCAGCCCCTGGATAAAGTATTGAGGTAGGAAGGGAACTGTGGCTCCCAGAGAATAAAGCTTTTCTCTCCAGAAGCAGTGCCAAAAAAACTACAGACCTGGGCCGTGGCGATGAAGGACTCTGGCACCAAACAAGAGACACAGCTGGCCAGTCAGCTCTGCACGTGAGGGCAGTCAGGACCCAGTTTGCACGAGACGAAATACAGCTCAAAACAAGCATGTGTTACGGCACGCTCATTGTGCACCTCAGTTCCTTGCTTCCTGCTACATTCCTGTGAATATACTCCTCCTCCACAGCCAATTTCTTTTTAAATCCCTACTCAGAGCTGCTGCGATAACGGGGGTTTTCATTACAGATTCTCAATTATTACTAAAACCCCCAGATTTCATATAAGCACGCTTCTCTTTTCCTTCAAGATTCTATCAAACCCTGTCCCAGCTAATTATTGTCTTCTGACCGAGTTTCAAAACATGGCTTGTTTGACACCACAAAAGCCTAAAACCCAAGGAAAAAAAAAAATCTCTGGAAATGTTATCCACTACTTCTTTTAGTTTAAATTGGTTTAGTCCTTTCACTGAAAATGGGGGGGGGTGGGGGTGGATAAAATCCAGCCCTTGGGGAGAGACTAGAGAGACTTTTAATATGCAAAGTTCAGAAAGCAACAACAGGCATGTGGGGTTTGGAAGGAGCACCTCTGGCTGGCCCTGACAATAGCTCCTGTCAGTCCCCCAGCTCCAGCAGGACCGTCATCCAGCGGGCTGCGTAATTTAACAGAGATCACCTTCTGCATCTTGATCCCATCACACCACTTCATAGAGGCTAATGGAAGCAGTAGAACGGCCTTTTTAGAGCTCTTACAGTGCTGTGTTTGAACCGCTGAGGTTGACGCTGCATCCAGTCAATTGCCTATCCAATGTACTGAAATCTGCTGTCAAATGAAGCACAAAGTAAAAAAAAAAAATATTAATAAATGCATGGATGGAAGGGAGATCACCTGACCATGAAAAGCATACGGCTCAGTCAGTCCTCTTTTAAACTGTCAGGCTTTCTAAAACCCACACAACAATGGATCTAACACTCTCAGAATTCATTTTTTAGAGCTCCTTTTTTCCTAGGCTCACTCCTTCTTCTAAGGCTTGCTATTGTAAAGACTGTAAATTACTAGCAAATAATAACGCCAGCAAATCACTACGCAATATGTTCTATTGCACAAGTTTACTACAGGAAAAGGTTTTGTATTTTGCGATAACTAAAAAAGAACAGAAGAGTGCCTTTGCTCACCTTTGGCTTTTAGCAATTAAAGCCAGGCTGGATTTTTTTATCTATAATTTTTGAACTGGCTTGCCAAAAAGAGTTAAGACCCTGAAAATAAAGCCATTGCATTCAAGAAGTGTTGGAATTGCATATTTCCATGACTGCTTTTTTGAATCAAGCACCAGTCTGGCAGGGTAGACATCACGCCCAGAAAGTTGTTTTTCCCAGGGTGAGAACAATCCCTCGCACTCTAGCTGTTCTGACCTTGCCATTTTCCCCCACGCGGGGAAGCTAACTGCATAATTTGTAGAATGTCTCAAGTTATGGATTTTTTTTCTCCCCCAAAGTTAATCCCTGTAAGAAAAAGAAATTAATATGAATCAGCTAAATATGAAGAAAACAGGGCTGTTGTTAAACATTGTAACTGCAAGAAAACCATGCTTATTGTAATAGCACATGATTATCATTGCAACTGTGCAGAAGATAATTATTTCCACGAAGATGTGGCAACCTTTTGTGAAGCACAGATAGATACTTCCACCTGGAATCACCCAATTTAATATCTGCATTTTTATTGAGATATATGACAGGGGACAGGTAAGAATAACATGATGAACTTCTTGCACTCTTTGTATATGACTTATGTCCTTTACTGTATCTTGGCCTCCACACGTGCCATAAATCAATGAAAGGGGAGAGTAATAAAAGAGAGACACAGAAAAGATGAAGGACTCATATTCAAGTCCTCCCACAGAAGGCAGACAAACGTCTGTGGGCAGATTTGGGTTAAGAGGAGCAGAACGGAAACATGAAAAGCATCAGCCAACCAAAATAATGGAAAATCCCCAAACCAGAAGTACATACAGATGGCCCTGGGAAACTGGCAGGGACTTCTCCACAGGAGTATTGTCCGAGGACCAAGATGTCTCAGGGCTTTTAAGTCAGAGCATCCAACCATGAGGTTCCAAAGCCTGTCAACATCCAAAACTAGCACAATGGGTATAAAGTGAAAGAGGAACCAGGACGCACTGATAAATGTAGTGAAACTGCCTTGAAAACACAAGAGCTAAGAGATTAGCAAGCTAGACAATACTTTTTCCTCCACACTGTCATGGTTGATTGTTTAAAGCCTGTCAGAAGCTCCTCTGGGAAACCCTTCATAGATATACTGAGAGCAGTGAGAGAGCAGGGATTCAGTCAATATTTAATAACTTTATTACTCAGATAGTACCATACGAAATTAATAGAAAAATTACAACGACATTTGGGGAAAAGCGCTTTTCTTTTGCAATAACAATCAAGTAGTTTGAAATATTTTGAAAAGGTTTTCTCTTTTTAATATTTAAATGAGGCAAACACCTGCGTTAAAGCCGTAGCAGAATCTCGAGTACACTTCAACTACCAGAGAGTTTCCAGAAACTGAAATCCTTCTCCGTCGCCAACACCAAAAGTTTTCTTTTTCCTCATCTCACTTTTCTTTTTCAAATCGTGAGATAATATGCGACCGCACTGAAATCATTAGCACCACCCACCGGGCAGATCCGCCTGGCACCACACGCTCCTCCTCGCCAAGACAGCCCGTTGGAGGCTGGATCTGGACACCAGGGAAGAGGCTTGCAGAGCACCCACAGCCCTCTGCCGCACAGCCTGCGCTACGTGTCTTTCTCGAGGAAAAAAGGCAATTTCTGAAGGGAGCGCAGGAGCACATTTGGTTTTAGCTCCTACATCACAGCAGTGAAACTGCTCTTGGAATGCTGCGCACGTATTGGGAAGTTCACAACTTTAAAAGAATGATGGAACATGAAAAAAACCATAGAAATAGCCAAAAAGCATTCGAGAGACTGTGCTTCGCAGCCAGACAACTCAAAGAGCTTCTTACAGAAAAACTAATACCAAGCAGTGACTTGTAGAAGTGCATGAACAACTTTCTTGGAAAACATGCACGTGTCTAACTACCGGCACAGACAGCTTCTGTAATTCAGCAGAGAAAGCAAAGGGAATAAAAAACAGTGTCACGAAGTTGGAATGACTGAGTCTGGTATTAAACTCTACCAATCAATACACTCACAGTACTCTCAAATTCATGTGTCTCCTGGAAGACTGGGAGCACTTCTTTCATTGCTCTTCTGTATCTGTCTTCCTCCAGCCAACACTCTGAAGAAAATAATTATTTTATATCTTCTCTCCTCATGCACCAAGCTCCAAATTGCAATATAAATTTCATTCTCCCAAAGAGTTGGTAATTCACCTGCCTTTGCTTGCCCCTATCATCATCCAAGGAGCAGTGGCACTCTCAGAAGTTCATTTGATTGGCAAATGCCTGAGGTTTTCTACTGGTCTTTAAATGCACTCTGAATCTAATAAAACCTTCAACACCAGGACTGGAATATTTCATACACTGCAGTTTTATTTCATTTCTTATTTATCTGACTACTGCCAAACAAGAGAATATTTCATGAAAGCTAATACAGCCCTAAACAAGATATGAACCATTCTCAAAATAATCTGTGTGTATGTGCGTGCACACACGCAAGTCCCCATATCCTACTGTTTAATTCTCAATGAAGATGTTTGCTCCGTTTTAAATATTCTGACTGAAGACACTCTGCTTCAGAAATATCTCTATAAATATCCCCAGGAGGAAATTTGACATATACAGTATAATCCCTTTGCTATCTAGACTTGATCCTGCACAGAAATTGTCTGTTGCATTAAAAAAAAAAACCTAAACACACACACACAAAAATCAAATAAGATTCTTTTTGCACCCTGCTTACTATTTCTGAAATTTGCATTTTATACTGTGCATGTGTAGACCACAACATCATCACGAAGTGGTGTTATACTTCTGCTTAAAAAAAAAAAACACCAAACCCTGCCCCCAAAGCACAGAATCGTGGAATGGTTTAGATGGGAAGGGACCTTAAAGATCATCTCATTCCACCCCCCTGCCCTGGGCAGGGACACCTACCCCCAGCCCAGGTAAGATAAGGGAATAAAAGTGTGTGTACACACTGGACCAGACCACAAAAAGCAGCTTTCACAGTCACTGTAGAAGAAACAGCACAATATATTTTGATGGTCTATTTGGGACATTTTCATAGAATCATAACATGGTTTAGGCTGCAAGGGACCTTAAAGATCCTCTAGCTCCAACCCCCCTGCCCTGGGCAGGGACACCTCCCACCAGCCCAGGTTGCTCCAAGCCCCGTCCAACCTGGCCTTGAACACCTCCAGGGATGGGGCAGCCACAGCTTCTCGGGGCAACCTGCCCCAGGGGATCACCACCTGCACAGTGAGACATCATCCTAACATCTAATCTAAATCTCCCCTCATCCTATTTCAAGCCATTCCCCCTTGTCCTATCACTACATGGCCTTGTAAAAAGTCCCTCTCCAGCTCTCCTGTAGGGCTCCTTCAAATCCTAGAAGGGGCTCTAAGGTTTCCCCAGAGCCTTCTCTTCTCCAGGCTGAACAACCCCAACTCTCCCAGCCTGTCCTCCCAGCAGAGGGGCTCCAGCCCTCGCAGCATCTTCGTGGCCTCCTCTGGCCCTGCTCCAACAGGTCCATGTCCTTCTGATGTGGAGGGCTCCAGAGCTTGATGCAGTACTGCAGGTGGCAGAATCACCTCCCTCGCTCTGCTGGCCATGCTTCTTCTCATGCAGCCCAGGATACGGGTGGCTTTCTGGCCTGCAATTGCGCATTGCTAGAAATGCCCAGGTGGACAGAGAAGCCAGGTGTACGGACGTGAGACACCCAAAGCAATCCTTTCATTCTACTCAGTGAAGGTATCAAACAGACCCCCCAAAGCTCAAGAAGAACCAGGACCAATGGAAAAGAGTTCAGAAGAAAGAGCCAGAAAAGTAAAAAAAAAAAAAACTCATTGGGAAGACTGGAAAATGTGTGTTGCTGCACTGGGGGAGAAGAGGACTGGGGAGAGGAGGTGCTAAAGTGGCCTTGCGTACAGAGAGGATGCACAATGTTGAGGGTGGAAGGCACTGCTCAGAGGGGCGAGGGCTGCTCCCTGCCCCAGTGCACCTCTGTTTAACTTGACCTTCGCCGATGAAGGCTGTAAATTTCCCTGAGCAATAAATTCTGATGCTTTACTACTGCTCCCTTAGGAAGCTTCCTCCTAGAATTTAGCCTCAATCTGCCTTGTCACAACTGAAGACCTCTCTGTAAGGAACACAGAGGAGAGCACTCTCCTTTTCAGAGCGGCAGTCTCACCACACCACTCATTTTCAGTTCCTGATGCGAAACAAGCCCAGTTTGTTCATCTTTCCCCGATGGTCATACTACCTAGTCATCAGCCAGTTCACGTTACTCCATTCCAGTCCCCTTCCAGTTTGCTCCCAACCCTCCTGAAGCACAGCTGGAGCATCTCTGTTATCTTCTGCCACTGCTGTCCTACCAGATGCTCAACAGTGGTTGCTGCCCAGTGTCGTGTGTGGCATCCTCCTAAAATGCATCCCCTGGTCTTAGCCCATATTTGCAATTTCTTATGATTTCTGGTTCTATCCTCCAGCATACATCCATTCCCTTCCAAATGGACGATCTTGGCATTTGGAAGAATGCAATTCCAGGTCAGATCTTAAGAAGATCTTTCAGACTAATTATAATTAAGCACAGGCAGGGATCCTGCAGAAACGTCATCCTGGACGTCCTCAGGAAAAGGCTAGCGAAACTTCTGTTGGAAAGAATGTAGTTACACCCGACCCTGCTCGGGGTGGATAGATGACTTGTGGAGAGCCTTTTGGACATATTTCACGGGGACATGAAACAAGGACTCTTGCTCCATGCACACATTCGTTTCCCATCTTGTTGCTGTGTGTCAGAGTGACAACGTGCATGTCCAGTTGTGACAGCTGTCTCAGCAGCAAGCGCTCCAAGCACCGGGGGAGCTTAAGGGAGCTTGTGGATGGAGTGAGAGTCCTTGCTTTCATGCCTTAAAGGACTCCCAGCTTTCTCCAAAATTGACATCAGTTCCCAGCAGAGCGTGAGAGTGAGAAGGTCGGATACTCTTCCCAGGGAGCACTTCACCATCTCCGCATATGCAGAGCCCTTGTGCTTCCACATCATTTGAGCACTTGCTGCCCGCTCCTTACCCTGCTCTTATTCCTCCAGGTCTCAGCCAGAATTTAGCTTCTTTTCCCAGAAACCCCTCGCTCCTGCAGATTGATGGGTTTTGTCTTGACCCCTAATCCCTGCAAATTTATACCTGTTTTCCAAAGGAAGGCTCACACTTCACTCTTGATCCATGGCTCCAACTTACAAAAGCCATACAAAACCCTTTGACCTGTTGGAAGCAACAACCTATCGATTTAATGTTTTGTTCACTGCTACCAACTAATGAAAGGATGAAAGCAAGCCACTGTATCACAAACTGTCACCAGTGGCTCCAAACAAATCGGACCTCTTTTGGATCAACAGAAGGATGAAGACTCACACAAACTCCCATTTCATGCCTGCACTGAGTTGTGGGCAAATCACCTCCCTTCAATGGCTTTCAGCCCCCATTCCACACCCATCACCTGCTTATGACCAAGTGCACTCAGAACAGGACTAATTTCCCCTCTACTCTGCTCTGGCGAGACCCCCCTGCAGTGCTGCCTCCAGCTCTGGAGATCCCAACATAAGAAGGAGATAGATCTGTTGGAGCAGGGCCAGAGGAGGCCCCGGAGATGCTGTGAGGGCTGGAGCCCCTCTGCTGGGAGGACAGGCTGGGAGAGTTGGGGGGGTTCAGCCTGGAGAAGAGAAGTTCCAGGGAGACCTCATAGACCCTTCCAGTCCCTAAAGGGGCTCCAGGAGAGCTGGGGAGGGATTTTTTCCAAGGGCATGTAGGGATAGGATGAGGGGGAATGGCTTCAAACTGGAAGAAGGGAGATTTAGATGAGATATGAGGAAGAAATTTTTCCCTGTGTGGGTGGTGAGCCCCTGGCGCAGGTTGTCCCGAGAACCTGTGGCTGCCCCATCCCTGGAGGTGTTTGAGGCCAGGTTGGACGGGGCTTGGAGCAACCTGGGCTGGTGGGAGGTGTCCCTGCCCAGGGCAGGGGGTGGGACTCAATGATCTTTAAGGTCCCTTCTAACTTAAACCATTCTATGATTCTATAATGACAGATGTGATAATTAAGAGGCTTTGAGTCATATATCAGTAAGCACATGAGTATTACGATCTGTCAATTAGTATACTTACAAACAGAAGGGCTGAAAGACAATCTTAATTACAGCACATGATCTCCAAATTCAGCTCTGAAGTTTTTAAATAGCCTGCTTGTCACCCTTGAACCCCAAACAGCCATACCCGAAGCTGGATATACATTCCCTCTTTCATCAACAAATCCCTGCTCCTGACTTGTCCTAATTGATGCGTTACCTTGAGTTGTCACATCCCATTATACATGATGTGACACACGATGACATGAATAATGTACCCCACTTTGATGCGAACAAATTCATCAGATTAGCTCTGGGGAAGAACAGGAAAGAAAAAAAATGTACTGAGCAGTAGTTTACTTAAATCATTGCTATATAATTATTAACAAGTTTACTTCCCCTCTCATTGAAGGGGAACAAAAAAGCCAAAGTTAAAAAGAAATTTATTTCCTCACAAAAAAGCATTTAGGAAAGCTTCCACAGACCTTTTTTTTCCAAATGCTACAAAAATTAAATGGGTCACTTCAGCACCAGTTGGCATTGAACTATCGGTCACCAGATACCAACAGATGCTCTTCATACTTCTTTTGAGAAATGAAGGACAAGAGGAAGAAAGGACCTTCTTTGCTGGCTTGTTCTTTGACTAAGCAGACTTCCCCCCCATTGTTCTACAAACGGGATGTCACAGATAGCAGAATCTAGGCATTAAATCAAAGAGCCAAAAAAGTTAATTATATCTTTTCTTAATTACAATCTGAGCTAGCAAGCTTCCTGCGCTTACTCCTGGGGAGGAGGAGGAATAGCGCCTAGAGAACCACGTCTTCCCGAGGGCTGCTCCTCACGGCCAGCACTCTGCCGGAGCACGTGCGAAGATGGTAAGAGCGGGGTGCGTTCGTGTCACTTTTTGAGCACACGCATATTCCCTCATCCTTCTAAGAGTGAACGCTAGACAAATTCTCTCATGGGTCGCTGGGTTGGGCTTCACCCTCATTTCCATTCTCTGCACTCCCACCAGGGTTGGTGGGACCACATGCAGATTAACCAAGGAAGGAATCCAACCCTCTGCTTTTATTTTTACCCGTTGTGCTCTCACCGTAGCTGGGTGAATGAGAAACCATCTGCTTCCTTAGGATGAAAAGGAAAGAGAGTTTCCAGAGCAGTATATCTTTCAAGATACAGCATCTGTCCTTTCTGTTCCTTCAGATTTATAGGGATTTTGGTTTGGGCCAAATTCACCGCTACATTAGGAATGAGAGTAACCTAATGTGATGCTGTACCCGGAATGAATTTGGCACAGTGACTTAGGCTCATTTATTCTCAGGGGCGATATTTCAGAGCACTTGATCTGTGATGCATAGTAGGCGAATTTACACTGATGCAGTCGGTGACTTTCTAATTGCATTTATGCTCAGACCATCCTGTTGCCTGGTATTACAGAACAGGTTTTAGCTGAAGCTATTTACTTTGAAGGATTAGATAACAAGGAACATGTAACTTCCATAATCAGAAATAAGTTCTGTTAGGATTTCGCACAGCAACACTATTAATGCAGCACAGAATCTCTGGACATCCAATCTGTTAACCCCTCACGCTTGAAGGCAGCAGGAGAAGCAGCATCTGATTTAGGGACAATTAACTTTTGACTAAGAACAATGTCGGGGAGTGGTCAGAACTAAAACCTAATCTTTCTGATATATATGAATTTCAAGAATTTTTCAGCTTGAAAATTGTTGTCACTGTTACAAACAGGATTCCAGACAGATGTATAAGACTGAGAGATTTCCCATATCACAAGTATAGTAGCTGCAAATGGAGTTCAAGTAACAACCTTGATGTCCTCACTTTCTAGATAGCTGCCAAAATTTGAAATCATCTTTTTAAAGCTTCCTAGAGATCTTCCTCAACTTCGTTACTGAGAACGATCTGACAAAGCCTAATGAACAAACTAACCCACTTGCTCTCTCCTTTTTCCCTTCAGTTATAACAGGACTTTGGCTTATTTACGTGGGAGTCAATGCCCAGATTTAGTCATAACTGTGATTCATATTAAAATTTGGCCTTTGCAGAAGAATGTGTATTATCCTTAATGCTGATCTGCCCAAATTCAGAAATCCTACATGATGCCAGGAATGGTGCGAAGACTAAATCTGTTTGGGGGTCGCAGGGCCAGGCTGATGGACGTGGTGGTCAGGGCTGTCCACCTGCTGCTGGGCAGATGGCACACGTTGTCTCCCTCACCCGGCTTCCCTTGCCGCCAGAAGGTCTGCACAATTCTTGGATGGGAAAGCGCTAGCTCTGTCCTAGCTAACATTGAAAAATTATTTCTGCTTAATGACTACTTATTCCGTTCTAAGATACACACTTACTCAGTAGAGTTTAGCACTTGGCACCTTATTTACTATTCTAAGGTAGGTTCCTGTCCAGCTTCTCTAAAAACTGATGGCTCCTACCAACATTATCTGTATGAATCTAAGGATAAAGCCATATCTCTGGTAATGCTGCAGATAGGCTCAGTCACGCAACGTGGTTGGCAGCTTCACAGCAATCCCTTTTCAGGGAAGCAAAACTGAAAGTGGTATTCAAAGAGCTTGGTGTCCCAGGCCAGGTCTTCTGGGAGGACTCAATTTTTCCTAGGAAATCCCAACTCTGCATTAATCCAGGTAACATTCAGTGCAAAGCCACCAACACAGAAGCTGTGACCAATGTGACTCTGCACAACGAACTCCAACGTCAATGTTGGAGAATCTACACCAGGTCAGCAACAGGTTTACGGCAAAAGGCATGCCCACCCCTACACCCGCACCCAGTCCCTAAGGTTTTCAGCACTGAACATGGCTTTGGATCCCTGCAGACACTGGCAGTACCCTGGCCTGGTGGCGGTGCAGAACCATAGTGAGGGTCAGGGGTCCAGCTGACAGCACACCAGAGCCCTCTGCAGCCCTGGACTGACTTCCCAGAGGAAAGGGACAGCCAGGGACCTTTAAGCAACATCCCCAGTGCCCCCTACTTCAAGGCTTTCAGGAAATCAAAGAAGGGACAAGACCACACAGAGCTTCCAAAATACAAGAAACCGGGCAGAGGCTCAGCAGCTGAACATCTGCCACAGACATCCAAAATGAACAACACGTCACCAACGAAGGCACCAGAAATAAATCACAAGAGACACAGTGCACTGGAACAAGAACTGGAGATGAGCAGAAGGGAGATTTGTTGCGATAGAGGCAAAACGTGTGCAGCTTGGAAGCAGATTTCAGACCCTGGCAGTCTCATCCAGGTAGAGGATTTACCCTAAGTGTATTAGCAAGTAACAATCTTAACTCGAGTCCTTTTAGCAAGTGATAATGCTGATACCAGCTAAGCTGTGCCACTAACAGCTCTCTGCTTCCAAAGCTAAGGCAGAAAGCCCACTGGCTCCAGCAAAACTTTCCACATTCTTGGACAAAACCATGGGCAAAATTCAACTGTCAACACATGTCCAGTGTTGGCTGAGACTCCCTGTGGTATCCAAGACATCAGCATGGGGCTTGCAGGAAAGAGGACTTCTAGGAGATCTGCAGCCTTTTCACGCAGCAGCTGGAAGCCCAGACACCTGCCAGGGCTGAAGGCGAACGTCTGGGTCATCTTCATCAGGAGCTACCATAATTTTTAGAAAAATATTTTCTATACATACTTAAACTTTCTATACATACTTAAAAACTTTCTTAGCAGGTGCTTTATGTAAATCTGCTCTGAAGCACTGGTGTTTGCAATTAACCCTCTTGGCTTGGACATACCTCTGGAGCAAAGTCCTTGCCATGCGCTCTACCATCTCATTACTTTAGTCCCTTTACTGCCAATGGATAAGTACTGACTTTGCCTTTGTGAGGACTGATGGAGGGAATATAGATGTGCATCTGCCAAGAGAGGTTGCTGAGGTACTTTCTTTGGCAGGGGATCCAGGCACACATCTTACACGAGTACTGCAAGGAGGGCAGTATATAGCACTCCTTACAGTTGTAGGACAGCTACACTTTGCAGAATTATTTCATTAAAAAACAAAACAAAACAAAACAACCACACACACAAAACAACTCGCTGAATTTTCAATAAGTATATTTATTCCCGTCATTCATTAATATACCTGCTGGCTAAAAGTGACAAGGAACTTCCAGCATGGCTAATATGTTCTCTGTTACGGAGGAGTCAAGAATTACTGTATTCACTTTTGAAATACATTATCTATCATGGTCGGTGCACAGCTGTCTGTGTTCCTAACTCACTAGTAATGAATGTCACTGAGAAGTAGTGTTAATCCCACATACTGACAGAGAGTAGGGAGCAAGTCTCCTGGAATTTATGCCCTTCCCCCCCACCCCTTAGCAGGGGGAAGTTTCGAGTTTGAATTGATTCAAGGGAGCTGAGATAATAACAGGACTTGGGAAGGTGATTCTCTCATATCTGGATTGAGAGAATGAGAAACAGAAGTCCAAAGCAGACCCGCAGCAAAGACATTAAATTTGCCCATTCTCAGTGGAGATAAGGATGACACCTAAATATACCTGTGAACTTTGTATTGGTTCTGAGATATGTTCCTCCTAAGCAGGTTTGTCTGGAACAAAGAGCAGTGCTTTATCAGGATAGGCCTGTCCCTGCCTCACTGCGTCACGGCCCCTACAGAGGGGCAGCAAGGCCACCCGTGCAGAGATGACTGCAGTGAATGTCAGAAGTCTCAATCTTAAAGTACAGGATGGAACGAGTTACTGGAAAGAGTCCACCCAATGAGAAGTGGCTCTGGAAGGTCTGAGAGTGATGATTTGAGGGGAGGAGTGATGATTTGAGGGGAGCGAGAAGGAAGGTCAAAGCTAGGGAACTGCAACACCAGAAACATGGCAAACCCGCCTCAGAACCCCATCATCCTACTACCTATAGGCATGCAAGAAACAGACAGAAGGCTTTACAGCTTTCTGTAACCCAGAGGATTTTCAGTACCTCTGACAACACTGTTTACTAGTGATTAACAATTATTTGGTTTTAGAAACACTAAGCAATTAGAATAATTTTGCCCTACAAAGTAACGCTGGTTTACCATGCACAGTAAGTCACATCATATTTTCAGCCCTCCCTGCAAGCATCAGCTTGGAAATAACTACAGGCGATCCCTCTGCAGTTCCAATTTTAGATGTTTTAACTCCACACGAGTGAGCATCCCGCCATTCAGGTGTGGAGCCACGCGCCAAGCGTGAGCTTAGCAGGTGCCAGACCCAGCAGCCCTCCCCAGTGCTGATCCAGGCACCAAGCAGTTACTGTACAGACTCATTCCACATGTCCCTGCAATAAGTGCAGTCACCTTGTTTCTGTCAGTAACGTTTACTCAGTAGATCAGCAACAAGGGAAGTCATGAGATGAATTTCCCAGTCTAAACGCAGCGATACTTCTTGAGACCTTCTAACATCAGACCTGCACAAACGGCTGAGCTTAACCCAAAGAAGATGCGCTGTGTGTACTGTGTCACTGAGGGCTCTCGGAGAGCAATCAGTCCGGCACAGACACACAAATTGCCCAAACGGGACACGCCATGAGTTAACTCTCTCCACGTTTGAAAATGAACTCCGAGGCAGATGCAGTATGAGTTTCCATCTCTGCCTCCCAGTGCCTTATATCACATTGTCCCCGAATTCTTACCTCTTCAGACTATAGCCCAGAAACAGGCTTTTCCATTCCATTCTATTGATTTCTCAATTGTTTAAAAAGAGTACACTTGAAAGCCTTCCATGTCCAATAGCAATTACAGGAGGGCGTATGTTGCCGTACAGCTGTCCTTCAATTCTGAACTGCCCCTCCAGAGACGCGTCTGTGCGGTTCTGTGTCTACAGTCAGGCGACATTAAAAGATCCACCTAAAAGATAAAGCTAAGAAAAAGATTTGCCCTCACTGCGTATAGGTAAGTCAGAATGCAAATCACCATGGAAATGCCGGCAGCAGATTATGAAGTGCGCAAGCTGAGTGGATGCAGAACAGCCAACAGTGACAAATCTATTCTACTGAGGATTGTGTGATTTGCACATTACGAGTTTTAGTTGATACAGCTGTAGACAATATGATAAGAGTTTTTAAAATCCAGTTCCCTCATCTGTCTTTTCCCTGTTATGGAAGGGAGCGAGAAATTCTGGAGGATCTCACATTCACAAATTAGCCAGCTCTCAGGAAAGCAGAGGCCAGTGTTCAAAACCGAGACAAACATCCAGCTGCGTTTAAAGAGGCGGTTTTTACTGGCCAGAGCATTTGCCATATAATTACTTTGGATTCAATAAGCAGAAGAGCAATTTATGTTAAACTTTTACTCCCACCCACGCAAGTTAGGCACACTGAGGCTACTCTCCAAGACAGCACAATCGACAGTGGAATCACGTCTGGTTGAACGCATTCGCTGTGTGCATACAGCACTACCTAAGAGGGACAAAACCAGAGTTTCTCCAGCTGTAGGAATTGAAACCGAAATATGAATGACCAGGACTGAAAGATTAGACGAATCCTTGGGCTGCCCCCAGTGCAGAAGAGGAGTACCGGGACACTGTGGAGCTGCAGAAAAAGGACTCCACCGGTTGGTGATTGTTTCTTCTAGCCCTCAGGGATGATATCAAACACCTCACTGAGACGGATATAAGGAGAAATTGCTACTTTATACAATGAACTGCTGTCATACTTTAGAAAATCCTAACTTGATCAGCAGAGGTACAATCTTCTGTAAGTTCAGTTCAGCTCTTAATGACATTTTTTATTATATTCCGAGGACTCTTCAAAGTGCGAGAAATAAAATATTTTTAAAGGATTCTCTTCTCTCTAGAGTTAAGATTGGCAGTCAGGGAACGGACATCAGAGGACAGGTTTTCAGAGCACATTTTTCAGGAGCACATTTTTCACAATTTTCTGTTCAAATTCTAAGCCATTCCTACCTCCCAACACGGGGACTTCACATTGCATCATGTTTGTTCATAAAATGCACATGTAATTCTGAAAAATGAAGAACAGAATTCTTTATTCTTAATCAGTGATACTCTGGCAGGAACAGGTATATTTTAATATGTCTCAAATGGATTTAAGTGTTCCTAAGTCTCTTTCAAAAAATAGCCCTGACAAATTTTCTGTTTGTTAACTCTTGATACTAACACACGGAGAACTCTCTTAAGACCATGCTTAAAATAAAAAAGAATAAAAAAGCCTTGACCTTTCCCCTATATATTTATTTATTAAATTACTAACAAAGAATTGAAGGGCTCATTGATCATCTACCAGTTGACAGTTTGTGATGGAGTCAAAACAGTATTTTTCTTCAAATTGAAACATGGGTCAAACCCGACCATGAGATCACTGTGAAGTGAACAGAACTACTCCAAAGTTGTATATCAAACTGCTTATTTGTTATACAAGTTTCAGCGTCCCATCTTATTTGCAAGTGGGAAGGAAGCTGAGAAAACAGTGGATGTGATCACAATTGGAGCACAACAGTGTTATGTCCCATCGACTCCCTTCAAAGTTACTCTAACTGAAATGATGCCTTTGGGTTTCAGCTGTCCAGTACACCAGGGGGGCTGAGGACCAGCACGTGGTAGGTTCTGAATAACTGGTAGAGATTACGCCCCTCTTCTTCAAAAAACAAACCAAACAAAAAAAACCTTACATACAGACAAGGAAATTTAACTTGCAGGTGCTTAAAAAACACAAGCTTCTTTCACCTATATTTCTTCCCCAAATACAGCTGTGGTCACAGGGAAAAGAGGTCTGCAAGAAGTCTGCCTTTTCTGTCTTTAGAAAAAAAAAAAAAAGTTTCATTCTTCTTTCTGCAAACCCTACTAGTTTTTGTGATAATGGCTTATGTGAAATCCGAGAAGCAACAATTGCTGAGAAAAACACCTCTGATGGTTACAATTCTCTGGCTCTTTCCCAGATCTCTCATTATCTGGAAGACCCAAACCCCAGAACCTCTCAGACTAAAGAGTTGCGAGCAAACATTTCCTTTTCTTCCTTTCTCAAAGGGCAATGGTTCCCAGCTATCTCACTGTATTCTGTGCAAAGCTATCATAGGTCCTCCTTTTTTCAGAGACTCCCCAAAGCTAGACCAAATCAAAACGCAGGGGATTTTTGTGGATACAATATAGTGTAAGGAGTGCTGCTTCTGTGAAGACCAGAATAGGACTGAAACTGGCTCAACAACAGAAAAAGGCATCCGTTTCCTCTGGCTTTTAGCCATTTTTAAGGTAAAAGAGAAAAACCCAACAGGAAAATGTAATGCCATGCTAGAAAGTAACTACTAGCAAGCCTGAGACTTCTCTGTGAGAAATAGCTGTTGCAATACTTAGCAAATCACCAGGAATTTCCTAAGGGGGACTCACGGTTCAGCCAGGCAGAGCAAACGGAGCATGCGGAGCCGACACGCCGGCAGAGCCATGCGTGATACCAAACACACGTCCTCTTGCTACCGCAGGCACTCGCCTGATGTTACACCAAGCCACACCAGAGCCCCGCAGCAGCGGCTGCACCGGCCCCAGGGACCCCACGGCATTCCCAGCTCCCAAGGCAGCAGCCAGGCATCTCGCCACTCGAGCAGCAGCTGCTACTTGCACAAATACGGGGACAATCCATACGTCTGAACGATCACAGCTCACAGGCCCGCACCTTCGGCAGGCTGGACAATAATAAAATATGTTGCCAGTTTTGTTTCAGTTTTATAGACAACTAAAACCGCTGACCCTCTGTGGTGTTGTTTCCATCATGTAAGAGACCTATTTCGGTGCAAAATGGCATTTCCAGCAGAAGTTACGTCCATTACCAGGAACCCTGGGCACCGAAACGTGCTCTTGCAGAATACCTCATTTTAGAGTCCTTCAACAGCATCAGAAACAGACCCACCACTCACAGGAAGTAATTCAGGGAAAGCAAAATATATTCTTATTAGCTAATCTACATTCATTTTATGCCAGTATTGGAAGACTCATTAGCAACTGGTCAAAACACGCTGCTAGGCAGATTCTAATTGCAACTTCCCAAGGTATGTTTTCCTTCACAAGTGTATTGTTGCACATGGTGAACCGCACTTCATTTGCATGCTTTAATCTCTTCATCTCAGTAATGGGGTAATAGGAAGCATGCATGACTGGATAGAAAGCTACATCCACCTATTTTAGATTTTGTGCTTTATTTCCTTTTCCCTTGTAGGTAATGGGTCTGACATCTGTTGTTTTGCCCAGTTAATAAAGTTAGTTTCTCCCCTGAAATTTGGCAGCCCTAGTCTAACATTCATCCAATTAAGAGAAAAGGGGCTTTATCTATTACATGCATGTGACTCACCCAGGAATTGCCAAGGCACCGCAGCACAGCTCGCGGAAATGAAGCCTTCGGATCACGAAGCTGGAAAGGCAGCGACCCCCAGTATGTGCACACCGTTCTCCACTCAGCATATGCACTTATCTGACAAGCGCTGCTTGGAGGAGCCTGTCCTCCTTTTACCCTTTGAGGAGAACTCACCCATTAATCTATTTTTACTGATCATCATGATAAGTGAACAGTTTTTTCTGAAACGTTTAGCTGGGTAGCAGCACCAGCCCAAGCGAATGGGATATAGCTCGTTCATACAAAACAGTCTTGAAATTATTGTCTCCGACAGTCAGCAGTGAATACAAGAGCTGTTCTCATTTTGAACTAATTAACCATGAAAAGATGTCAGGCTCTTATTATCAATCTCAATCACTCAGCGGTAGCAATACTTGCAGATAAGGTCAGAATGTGCTGCCATTGTCTCCAGAGACAAAAGCATGCTATGGCGTGGACCAGAGGAGACACCTCTGCAGAACCGATTCCCAAATTGGGCTTGCTCAGGTGCCATCAAGGGCAGACCAGCGATGGCAGCAGCAGCCACCTGCAGCTCTATGACAAGTTTCATGTGCTGGCAAAGAACTGCAGCTTTCTGGGATACATATATAGATTTTCAAATAACCTACAGCTCCTGAGAAGTTTGGAAACTCTCTGTCTGAAGGAAAACAAGCATGTTCCTCCCTCGAAACCAGCACGTGGTGAAGTCACATCCTTCCACTCCTGGCACGGGCAGCAAAGTTCCAACAGCAACGCTCTCAAATTTAGATGAGATATTAGGAAGAAGGTTTTCGCTCTGAGGGTGGTGATCCCCTGGGGCAGGTTGCCCCGAGAAGCTGTGGCTGCCCCATCCCTGGAGGGGTTCAAGGCCAGGTTGGACGGGGCTTGGAGCAACCTGGGCTGGGGGGAGGTGTCCCTGCCCAGGGCAGGGGGGTGGAACCAGATGATCTTCAAGGTCCCTTCCAACCTAAACCATTCTATGACTCTGTGAAATACCTACTCTGGATTTGCCCTGATCTTTCTCTGCTGCAAGTGAAGAGCCATGAATTAGCTTTAAGCACAGGCATGAAATGCCTGAGTATGTTTCTGGGCTGCAGCCAATCTGAATTCACACCACCCCAGAGCCATAGATGACTCAGGACTCCATACATCCAAAATCCAGGGTGAAGAGGTCTGGGAAAATATAAAACTGAGACTCACAGGACACTGGCACCACATAAAACAGTCAGCACACCAAAAGGTTTTTATGGCACGATTACAAAGGCACGCCAGCACAGTAGGAGGCAAAAAACCTAGCAGTTGGATTCCCATACAGCGGTGTAACCCTGAGCACTGCCAGGTCCCCACAGACAGCTCCTGCCTCCGCTTTCTCTGGACATGGACCTTTGCTGCCTACGGACTTTTCACTGAATGGTACAGGGTTATTTGCATGCAGAACAAGAAGTTTCCGTCCTGCTCAAAAGGATTTTCCCTGCTGTCCCCAAGCGCAACTGGTAGCTTGTTGGTTTCAATAGAAGTGCAAGAATATTAATCCAGTTGTAACATTTACTCTGCTATATAAATTAAAAGAAATATCATACCCAGCATGTATATAAAACTGGAAAGAATCTCCTAACAGCTTCATAATTTCACTCTTAACTGAATTTTTTTTAAAACTTCTCCAGGATATATTAACACACCACTGTCTCTCCGTAGCCAAAAATAAATAAGCAATGAACACTTTTTATTTTGTGCTATGAGGAAATACCAGATAAAGCAGAGGAGGTCCACTGACTCTTCACTGGGACTTGGATTGTTATTAAAACAATGAAAAACTATGAAGAAGCTCTATGGAGAACTGTTTTACGGAAAAGTACAAGCGGATTGAACTCAGTTTTGTGAGATGTGCTGTATATCACATTCACCTCACCACCTGGACCCCTTGGTACAAATAGCTTAAAAGGAGCAAGTTATTTTATTGGGACTGTCTGGTGACCTACAAATCACTGCGTTTCAAGCACCAATTTGCTATTCAATCCACTCCCTTTCTCACCTGACACTGGAATCTTGTTCTCAGGGTAGAACGGAAACTGGAACCCACCCAAGACAAACCCTATAGATCTATCTGTTTGGCAGTTTTTATAGCAGAAGTTTTACATGGAGACAAGATGCTAGATGGTGATGCAAGCGTTCTGCTGTACATGCAGTCCCCAAGACCTTCAGATCTTGCAAACACTTATGCACATACATAAGTGGAAGTAATTTCATTAAAAGCAGAGGTGCTGTTCTGATGAAAAATGCTATATCTGTCCCTAAACAGTTGCAAAATTTGCAAGCCATAAGGCCTCTCATAGGAAATAGTCTAGATCCTGTCTCAGATTTATCTGGTTTTTTGTTAGTTTTGTTTTGTTAATTGATGACAAACACTCCAGATATCCTCAAACAAGGATCGTGGTACTCACAAACTTCTGAAGGCAGTATCATTCTTTAGACCTGACGGGGTCACAGGCATATAAACATCCTCCCAGAGTGATTACGGTGCAGTACAGGGCAATCAATAACTGTCCCATTGGGTTGGTAACCATGCTGTAGTAGTACAACGCTGTTTAATCAACATGTTTATCTTTTTTGGTAGGAAAGCAGCAAACTCTTTCTAAAAGCCAGCACTTTGGTTACGAGCCTCCAACACCTTGTGAGCCTATGCTCCCAAGTTTCTTTGACGCTAGTTTCTCTGGGTTTGTTTTTCATCATCTTCCCAAACATGTCCTAAAGGTCTACAACAGCAGGTATGCAAAAGGAAAAAAACCCACTCACACGACTGTCAGAAATTTTAAGTTTAAGCAAAATAGCTGAGGTCAAAAGAAGTAGAGGAGTTACGGGATGGGTTGGGGGGGGGAAGGAGACCTAGTCTGTGGCACCACAACCACCTCAACCTTCCTCGTTCCAGTTCCTCACTGACAGACCAGTACAGTCAGCAGAGAGAGAACAGCGTAACGAGCCCCGGCTCCGTGGAACGCAAGCACTTCTCATCTAAAAACACACAGTACAGAAAATAGGCACACAGCACCGTAAACATATTTAAATTCACAAAATTAATTGGACTGAAGATTAAGCTACAAGAGTTTTGCAGATTAGTTGGATTTAGGATGTGAGATTTTGAGATACTTATGTCTTGTAAGCCCTTAAAAAGCAAAATTTTTTTTTTTCTAACAGAGGCAACCCTCTAAACTTGCAAACACAAGAGCCGAGGAGTCTCCCTGGAATCCCTGGAACAATTCCTGCCATTCTGTGACACTCTGGATTGGACCGCAGGAACCTGATGACCTTCAAGTACTTCAGGAAAAGCAACTGTGCTCTCTAGGGCAGCCCCCTTCAGCTCCAACTTCCACTATTAATCAGGAAGAAATTTTACTGAGCCCCAGAAAACCCCAGAGCTGTTTAATGAACACGCTGGCTAGGCCTGCCCCAGCTAACAGACCGTTACTGTGCATTATTGATCACATGCTCTCTTCAGCTGCTGGAGACGCTGGAGCACTTGAAGAAATAAGACCCAGCTCAGCAGCACGGACTCATTACTAGGAAAGCTGCGGCAGGAGCAGACCCTGTACTGACATGGGGCTGGAGGGCTGCAAGTCAGCTCTCGGAGAACAACCCCAGCGCATACCGTGACCAGCCAGGTCCCCAGGGATGCTCGGTGGTCAGGGACTCCATGAGCTCTAGTATCTGTCACTGAACACAGACAAGGAAAGAGAAAAGCCCCATCAAGCACACTTGGCTGAACGTCCCTTGCATCTGCCAGCACAGATTGCCGCTCATCCGTGTTAGCGAAGGGTTTCTGCCGAGGGTTAGGCTTCAGGGAGCGGTGCGGCCGTATCCTCCTGCAGTCAGGCTCATCTCATCACTCAGCAAAAGAATATTTCTCAGGAAATGAAATCACCGCACATAAGGAAGCTAAATATTAATGTTTATAAAGCCTAGGCAGATGGCAGTTATAAGGAAGGTATGAGTACACTATTACTCACAACTTGATACTGAAGATGCAGGTGGCTGTCTTTGAGTCCCCCAAAACATATGTTATTTCCGAAACAGTAAACCTCCGCTAGCACTTACCTAGAGTACGCAGAGTGGGCTAAACCTGCCGCCTGCAACGCCAGGCAGAGGACAGTCTGCTAAAGCACAGGAGAAAGCTTTCATGCCTCATGGCATGCAAATGGTTTCTTTCTTAATCGCCAGCGGCATCGGGGCTTGATACAACCAGACAAACCACTACTGCACACCACACAAACTGCTTAACACATCTGAGGCAGCACATGCTCTCCAAGACATCTTGCCCGGGCAGCAGCCTATTCCCTCCCAGCTCAAAGGCCACCCAGGACCACAACAGCAGCCCGAGGACAGCCTTTCCCATGCTCACCGGTCCTCCCACGCCACGGAGGCGCTCGGGTGCAGGAACACACTCCAGCCCACCAACCGACCCCAGGCCAGCACGTGTGCATTGGGCACGAGGGATGGTTTTTCACCAGATGAGTGTTGAGATGGTTTTTCACCAGACGAGTGTTTCTCCTCCATTCTCAAGCAAGCAGCAGCTGCCCCCGTGGTTCCCTAAGTAACACACAGCAACACAGGACACACCATAGGTCCTGGTAGAGTTTTGTCCTGAAACGGCCAGAAGCAGATATCTGCTATGAATGATGAGAGTGCTGCTTTATAAAAATAAAAGTGTGCAGATACGCTGCTTAAGGAGAAATGCAAGTGTGAAATAAGGTCAGGGGAAAAAAAATAATAGTATAAAATAATGGATACAGTTTGCTTTACTGCACATTTTAAGAGCAGGATCTGTCAATACAGTCACCCCGGTTTCAGACCATTCGCAGGACTCCAGCAAGCTAATTGTGTGTACCTACGAGCCACAGCATTTCCACAAGCATTTTCTTTTTATGCCAAAATTAAAACAATCAGCCCAGCACACCGAACAGCAACGCAGTCGCACCCTTTGGCCGCGTGTCCGGGGCAGCCCAGCCTGCAGCGCGCACCCCGGGAGCGTGTCGGTGCTGCACGGAGCCGACCGACGGTGAAAGCAGGCACCAGTGCCACCAGCCCAGCTGAAAGCCTGCTACAGAAAAACAAAACTCCTTTCTCTAGAAGCATGAAAATGCAGCATAAGACCGCAGCCTGCTCTCTCCCCACCTGTTTTTTTCCTCGCTTATTTATGGTCACATACACATTGACGTTCTCAGACTGCGGAATCTCAGCAGAGAGACAGTTTAACAGCTCCAACTCAGACATGGGGAAAAGCAGCTGGTTATTTCCAGAGCTGCCTATGAACAGACTTTTCACCAGTAACATTAGTAAAATTTTGTATATAAATACAAAAACAAGCAGTATAAAAATACAAAACCAAGCAGTGCATACAATTCCAATAGATTTTTCTAAATTAGCGTCCAGTGAACATTAATGGCAGTGCCTACCAAAACCTGGAGAGTTTATAGCTAAGCTGCTGTTCTCCTGCTATAAGGAAAAAAAGGATATTAATCGCCAAGTCACTAAGCTAAGGAGGCAAGACATCTCATTGTTACTGTAGTAGCAAAGGACATGCTGAACTCCAAGGTAATCTTATTCCAAAAGAACCAAGTTCTCATCTTAGAAATACCTTCTTTATGAGACACATGCTGCTGCAGCAAGTTTGCAAGGAGATTGTACTGGAAAGGTTAAAAAAGAAAGAAATTTAAAAAAAGCAAACTAAGCAACAGAAATCTCTGAGTTAAACAGTATATTATAATGTTTATGCAAACAAAAGCCAAAACGATTTGGGCATTTTCTAAAGCTTGATGTTACAACTTAAGTTTTAGTTTAAAGTGAGTTTTCACTACTGCATCTTCATGTGTAGCAACCACACGTGCACATCTAGACTATCCTTATTGTGTAGTCTTTCATATCGCCCAACACCTTAACCAAAGAACATACCTGTTGCCATAGTTCTCCCACTTAGAGAGATCCGAGACCTTCCTGTCCCACAGAGGTTTCCCTGTCCTGGTGTCCAGGGCAGCAGAGAGGTTATGGACCACATGGGTTGCTCGGAGGGCATTTGGATGGAAACCCATTCTCCCGAAAATACCAGGCAGGCGCAGCTCTCCTGCCTGCTTTTTCAGAGCTCTCCTTTACATAATACCTTTCAGGACACACCACTGAGATTTGACTCTCCAAAATAACAGGTTAATGACGCCAACAACAGATTTTGAGCAGTTGCTGCACCTGGTGCTGTGTGAGGACAAGCTGGTGCTCACCTGAAACAGCCACTAATTCCCACAGGTGCCACCTGAGGATCTTGGTGTCTCTTCCAAGCATGCTTAGAGGAGTCAGCTATCAGAGCACAGCTGTGGTACACATTCTTGGGGACTTCTAGTATTACAGCCACGACGACAGCATTGGAGGCAGTCGGAGCTGGCAGCCACAAAGGGAATCTGTTTCTAAAGAGAGTCCGCAGAAAGGCAAGAAAGTTTTGAAGATGCCCATGCTGGCAGCTAAGACAAGATTACTTCATTTCCATCCTTCAACCATGTGATGAGAAGTTAATTATGAAAATTCACCAAAAAAGTTGAAAATGTAGCTACTGAATTCCTTATGCGATTTCAGTCTTGCAAACTTCAGTACACTTTGGTAAATAATGTATCTTTGCCATATTTTGTTTGGGAGGGATATGTGATATTTTATTGTCCTGCAGTGCATGATGAACATTAAATCAGCACAGTATCTGCAAACATGAAAGGACAAGCAAACAAAAATACCAGAGAATTTGCATGCAATTAAAATAATTTAACTCTCTAAAATACTTTTTTCTATAGCAGCAACAAGCCTTAGATCAAGAATGAATCATGGAATTATCTAGGTCGGAAAGGTCCTTTAAGGTCACCGAGTCCAACCATCCAACCAACACCGCCAAACCCACCACTAACCCATGTCCCTCAGCACCACATCTGCCCCTCTGTTAAATCCCTCCAGGGATGGCGCCTCCACCACTGCCCTGGCCAGCCTGTGCCAGTGCTGGACAACCCTTTCACTGAAGAAATTTCTCCTAACACACATCCTAAACCTCCCCTGGCACAACTTGAGGCTGTTCCCTCTTGTCCCATCGCCTGTTCCTTGGGAGCAGAGACCAATCCCCCCTCGCTACACCCTCCTCTCAAGGAGATGTAGAGAGCGAGAAGGTCTCCCCTCAGCCTCCTCTTCTCCAGGCTGAACACCCCCAGGGCCCTCAGCCGCTCCTCGTGAGTCTTGTGCTCCAGACCCCTCACCAGCTCCGTTGCCCTCCTCTGGACACGCTCCAGCACCTCCATGTCTGTCTTGTCGTGAGGGGCACAAAACAGAACACAGTATTTGAGGTGGGGCCTCACCAGTGCCAAGTACAGGGCGACAGTCACGGCCCCAGTCCCGCTGGCCATGCTGTTCCCAATACAAACTTGAATTCCACTATACTTTAAACAGAACAGATGGGTTTGTTTATATCTGAAAGCATCCAACTAGTAAAATTGTGCAAAGAAGATTTATCAGAAATCTATATTATTCTGTCTTGTAAAACATACACAGTAGAGACCATGAACAAGAATAAACACCGGCTGTCTGGCTGCCCAGTAAAATAGATCTTAGTGTGTCTTCAGGGAAGGAATTCACAAAATGTATCAATAGCATTTCAGAAATGACAAAAACTGTCGTATCAGGTCCTGTTGTACAGGTCGGAAGAAGAATGCTTCATCCTATCAAACATAATTCTGGCATTGAAGGGATATTATTAAAGTTTACAAGTGGGCAACTTATCACTTAGTGTTGAATGCCAATCAACTGAAATATATCATTTTAGCACTGGAAACCATATACATTGGAACCAGAACACTGGAAATGGCAAAATGAATGACAGAACACACAACACTTTAAAAAACATAGAAGAGAACAGAATTGTAAGTAAAGCTGTAGGCCTACCAAAAAAGCAAGACAGATGAACAAGTGGAAATTCTCTTCTGTTTTTAAGAGTGTAAAATTTAGAATAACTATTTAAGAAAGTCATTGAAGAGGATGCAGAAAGATACATACGGCAGCATCTAAGCTAAAGGTGCTAGCAGACCACAATGAAAAAGAAACTGCAAAGTCTGTTCTTCTAGCTGTGAGTTACTGAGCTCTAGCAAGAGCAATTCCCAGAAAGAGTGATATTCACTTATTTCTGTTATTTTGATATCTAATTACATCATGAACCATTAGGATCATGCCTTATGTAATATATTTGAAAGATTTCATCCAAAGGGGACTGTAATGCAATTTTGTAATGCTGAGAAAATGAATTTTCTGAAAAATTCGCATAATTTTTACAGACCTTCAGACAACTGTGGAGTTTCTTGTTCTCAGCCAAGGTGAGCCATGAAATCTCAGTGCTGATGATTATTATTAATGAGCTTTCAGCCTGAGGGGAGGGGGGGAAGGACAATACCATTTATCTGAAAAATAGAGTACAACCCTTTTAATACTTTTGGGTTCTACTGTAATAGGAATTATATGCTAAGCAGCCCAAAACCTACGTGGGCATCTTTATTTTATTAGAAACACACATATATTTGAGACTACCAAAGGTCAGAACAGTCATCAGGCTTCTTACTGCAACTGGACTGAACTCCAGCTGGAATGATTTACATGGCAATTATGGGTTTTCCTAAGAATATAATTAGTCCAATGCTAAAGAAGGGAGAACGGCTGCTGGTGACTCCCACTTGCCCTCCCCAAGGATGGGAGCACCGCAAGAAATCTCTTTTTGAATAAGTGGAAACACAGACATCAGCTCTGTTCACTGCAGCAGCAGCTCAATTCTTGCATAAATACTTCTTCACACAGAGGTAAAGGGGTATAAAGACTCATTTTTGTGCTGATGCCCATCTTATCTAGTGACAAGATCTGACAGCAACATCCTTTCTGATACATGGCTGAGAGATGTAGTTTCTTATCAAGGCTCCTTTTTCCTAAATTAGGCAATTTTTTAGCTCTGAACACACTGAATGCCCCACAGAAGCCAAAAAAAAAAAAAAAACCCACAAAAAAACCCAAAACACGCAGTGGAGGGGATGGGATAGAATTAGATAAGTCTGCTGCAAAATAGCCCTGATCAGGTCGCCATGCAAATTCCGCAGTGTCACCACACATTAGAGAAGTTAATAGCAACATGAAATGCTCCTTTCCCCCTTAATAGGCAAGATATCAAGTTAAAATTCATGTTTAAGTTATGAGATACACCACGAGAAGCGACCGTGAAGCAGGCATGTGTACAGGCTCATTAAGGTGTTTTTCTGGTGTTTTCCTTTCCTCCAGGAAAGGAGGAGTTTGGTGCACACAAGGGTCAGGAACGGCTCAAGGGGACGTATTTAAGTCTGTCCTGTATTTTCAGAAGTCCAATATCTCAATTTAACTCTCGTCCTTCCCAAATGATCTTGGTGGAAAGATCACAGTGAGAAGACCCAACACCTTTTACAAAGCAGCTAAGAAACCATGTCTTTTCTTAATGTCACACTGAAAACAACGCTAATTAAAAAAAGACTCTTTGTAACTGAAAAAAAAAAAGATTGATTTCTTCTGTAAAGTTTTAACGCAGCAAATGCCATCCTCAGAAAAATGGAATCAATATAAACTCAATGATGTTTGGAAGTTTCTATTTATGTAATGACATTAAGTACTCTGGAATTTAAATTGTATTCATTTTGACTGTGGTGACATTTCCAGATACAAGAAAAGTGTTTCAAGGGTATATGAAATATGTCTTTAAAACGAAGTCTCTAACTCTTGAAAGCATAGTCTCTAAATTAAAACATTGCTGCAAAAAGTATGTCTATATTTCAGAATACATTTCTCTGTCAACACATCTAAGTTTCAGATTGTGTGTGTGTAACAGGTATGGAGAAATTTCTGCCCTGAGAACCAAAGATCTCTGACTTACCTTTAAGCATTTGGAAGTGCAAACAGGTCACATAAAAGTAATAGAAATTATGAGCAAATAGTGGGAACATGCTCTTCCTTGGCAACAGTTGTGACAGGAAATAAATTTCTCTAGATACACCACCAAAAAAAAAAAAAAAAGGAAAATATTGCTCTTATGCTCTACACAAACACGTTTGGGTTTTCTTCTTTCACACAAAATTTATGAGTAGAAATGGTGAATAAAGGGCAGAGCCTTGACCTTCAACTATTCCGTCAGGCAAAGGAGAAAGAAGGTGACTACATAAACTAACAACTGTATC
>NW_009647735.1:9401146-9406825 GCF_000708025.1 Charadrius vociferus
GCATTAAAGTTTCATATGGTTGTACTATGCTAGTAGGAATAATAATACATGATTCCACATGGTAACATCTCTTCTGGACATGAGTGTGGCCAGTTTATTATTGACAATGCGGTTCTTGCACCGGTATAGAGAATTCAGCATCTGAATCCCTGGTCATCAGTGACGGTGGTGAGCCAAGTAAGATAAGGGAATAAAAGTGTGTGTACACACTGGACCAGACCACAAAAAGCAGCTTTCACAGTCACTGTAGAAGAAACAGCACAATATATTTTGATGGTCTATTTGGGACATTTTCATAGAATCATAAAATGGTTTAGGCTGCAAGGGACCTTAAAGATCCTCTAGCTCCAACCCCTCTGCCCTGGGCAGGGACACCTCCCACCAGCCCAGGTTGCTCCAAGCCCCGTCCAACCTGGCCTTGAACACCTCCAGGGATGGGGCAGCCACAGCTTCTCGGGGCAACCTGCCCCAGGGGATCACCACCTGCACAGTAAAAGTTAAACATGAAATGACTTGGCCTATAAACTTCAAGCTACTACCCCTCACATTGCTGACATCTCTCAGGCTTGCACTCACATCTATCGGTGCAAGCCATAGGAGGCTCCACGTCAAGGTCTGGCTCTTTCAGCCTCTCCTTATAGGAGAGGTGATCCAGCCCTCGGATCATCCTCATGGCCCTCCTCTGGACGTGCTCCAACAGGTCCGTGTCCTTATGTTGGGGACTCCAGAGCTGGAGGCAGTACTCCAGGTGGCATCTCACCAGAGCGCAGCAGAGGGGCAGAATCCCCCCCCCTCGCCCTGCTGGCCACACTGCTGGGGATGCAGCCCGGGAGGCCGGGGGCTTTCTGAGCTGCCAGCGCATGTGGCCAGCTCATATTGAGCTTCTCATCCACCAACACCCCCGAGTCCTTCTCCTCAGGGCTGCTCTCCAGCCATTCTCTGCCTAGTCTGGATTTGTGCTTGGGATTGCTCTGATCCGGGTGCAGGACCCTGCCCTTGGCCTTGTTGAACTTCATGAGGTTGGCACAGGCCCATCTCTCCAGCCTGTCCAGGTCCCTCTGGATGGCATCCCTCCCCTCCAGCATGTCTACCTCACCACACAGCTTGGTATCATCAACAAACTTGCTGAGGGTGCACTTGATCCCACTGTCCGTATCACCAACAAAGATGTTACACAGCACCAGTCCCAGTACTGACCCCTGAGGAACACCACTTGTAACTGGTCTCCACTTGGACATTGAGCTGTTGACCACAACTCTTTGAGTGCGACCGTCCGGCCAGTTCCTTATCCACCAAGTGGTCCATCTGTTGAATACATGTCTCTCCAATTTAGAGACCAGGATATCGTGTGGGACAGTGTCAAATGCCTTACACATTTTGCTGCATTAAAACACATGCACACACACTAAAAACATGTGAAGTTAAGTTAAACATCACCTGGTGCTGGGGATCGGGTAGATCCAGAAATCGAAGCCTCCAACGCTATTTGTGCCGCAGCGGGTCAGTCATGTTTCTCGGTACTTGTGTTACCAGGAATCTGTATCACCAGGAGAGCCAGAGCAAGTTGATTACACCCAGGGATAGTTTTAAAATATTTCCAAAGTCTTGGAAGCTCCCCTAAATGTAAAACTGTGTTATTATTGCCACAGTCACAGTCCCATATAGCAGGGCATACAGAAAAGGTTCGTCTCTCTCCTCTGCAAGTGAAAAGCAGTTCAGAGAGCTTTTATTTAACTATAAGAACAAAACTTTAAAAAGGAAAGTGGGCCAGAACAGGGGGTTATCACACGAGCCACAGCTAACAGCAGTTGGTGAGGAGCAGGTGGGTTTTGCCAGGTGGCCTCTTTTACATCCCAAAGTGGTTTTGAGAAACTCTCAGGCCCTCTCAGCTCTTACTAAAGCGTGTAAGTGCGTTTTAAAAAGTTACTTATACACACTTTCAGTGGAAAAGCATGGATTTTCTTAAACATCAAAAGTGTTTGGGTGTATTCAGCTGTCCCTGAAAATACAGGTATCCGCTGCTGATCCAGGAGGGCTCTGGTGAGCTTGCCAGGCTCAGATCTGTCTTCATATCGCACTTGCCTTGAACATTCACAGCTATTAAAGAGATTTATGGGATTCTAGAAATATGGCTGTTCTGTCAGAAGTAATATGGTTTGGTTTCAAGGACTTTCTGTAGATATTTGTAGTATCCTTCTGATAAAGGCTACTCCAGATAAACAGAAGTGTTCTACCCAGACACTGTAAAGTGTCATATACTACCAGAAAAAAGAAAGAAAAATTAAAGATTTCTTCTTTAATTTTCTTCCTGTATGTATTTTTTAAAACTTAGAGTCAGCTCCCCAAATATCAAAACCTCCATGAAGTCTCAGGGCGACTAAAAAATTACAACTCAGATTAGAAGGAGATGTTTGAGATCCTCCCTCTTCCTCCCGTAACTCTGCGGTCACCGATGCCTTCACTGTCCTGCAACAACAGCAACACAGCAGGATCAGCAGCCCCAGAGCCCTGCGAAACCCCAGCTGGGCCCCAGATGAAGCGACTCATTCCTGAGCAAGGAGGGAGACACAGCAGGAGACCAGACAATAGAAGCTGTATCCTAATGCACATGCACAAGGGGGAGGCATTTACTAAATTTTAAGTGCTTGAATTAGGAACCTTAATAGTAGCTCTTTAACGTAGTGCTTTGGGCGCAATATACCGGGGGGGGGGTCGCGTGCCTCAGGAGCTGTGCCAAGCCTCATTTACCCCAAAAGCTCAGGTGCATTAGCACAGCAGTACTTACTGTGGCACTGAATTGAGCCCATATTTATGGCAGCATAAGTGAGCAACCACTGCTAAATAACGCCTCCCCTCCAGCCGTCGGTGCCACCGTGCATGCCAGCTCCCGGGCACAGATCCAACAGGCACCACCTTCAGCTCCTGCACCGAAGGAAGAGCAGCAGACCTCCTGGCCAAAATCTCTCAAGCAGCAGACTATTTCAGAAAAATCCTTTTAAAAATACATACTAAGACAAAATCCATCATAGCCCCCAATATTTAATAGCTACTAACCAGCTGATATTCTCCTGATTTCCTTTGATACTTTTTGGAAAATTTTATGGAAAAAATAAAGGAAAAAAAAAAAAGCAAAGCACCTGTAGTAGAGACTGCACTTTTTAGTACTTAGTAATGGCAGCTAGGGTCACAGGTGAGACTCAAACCCTGCTCTGATATTAGTGCAAAGCAAGATGCCACTACCTCCCTGTAGAGCTTACAACCTAATGAGAAATGAGCAGAGGAAGAATTATCACCCTGTCATTACAGACCGGACATCGAATCATAGAACCGTCTAGGTTGGAAGGGACCTTGAAGATCATTGAATCCAACCATCAACCCAACACTGCCAAACCCACCACTAACCCACGTCCCTCAGCACCATGTCTGCCCTCTGTTAAATACCTCCAGGGATGGCGACTCCACCACTGCCCTGGGCAGCCTGTGCCAGTGCTGGACAACACTTCCGGTGAAGAAATTTTTCCTAATCTCCATCCTAAACCTCCCCTGGTGCAACCTGAGGCCATTTCCTCTTGTACTAACAGAAGTAGTAATATGTCCAAAGTCACATCAGAGCCTGCAGCTGAGCTGAAAAAGTATAGTACAGTACCTGTACAACACCAAACAACCCAAGAGCATCATCTCATTGTCCCTGTTCACAATCCCTGAAGGGCAATGTGCACAAGGTATATACAACACATCCAACAACAGACACGCTCCAGAGCCATAGATGCTTTCAGCTCAGAGGTTCTTCACTCACAATAGTTCGGCAATACGCCCACAGGGACATTATTCCAAATCTCTGAAAATATTTTCTAGTGTAGGTTTTGCTTTAAGGACTGGAGAAGACTCGGTATTCCCTGTTCACCTGAAACTGAACTGGAACTGTAAAAAGCCAATACCCCTGAAAGTCATTACATTAGGATCTTTAAAGACCAGGCACAGATTCTACACAGGTAGAAAGAAACCGTGTTAAGTGATTAAGAATTTGATTTTGTTTTTTATATATAAAGAACAAATTTCAGATGGTGAATTCACTTTGGCAAGTTTCCATTTTTTGCTGTACTACTGCAATGATGATATAAGGCTTGACACTGAGGGCACCAGTCTCTGAAAATGTCATTAAGATTCTATTTTTGAGCTTAAGGCAAGTGAAATGACATACAAATTGCTGCAGTAGAGAGATGCTGTAGGTCAGGTCATGCAAGACCAACTGGTACTCACTTCCATCTGTGTAACGTGGAGTATTATCACTTTGCAGAAGAGGTAAGATAATTGGTCATAACACTCGAGCCAAAAAAATGTTGGCTCTCACCCCATCACCCTCCTCCTGAGGATCATGCAACAAAGGAATAAAACAGAGCATCACATTAATCTATGAATATCTGAGTAATATCCTCCTGCAAGTGCAGCCCTACCTAAATCAATGACAATAAACCCAGGCAACATACAGGATGTAGGTACTGTCTTTTCAGTTGACACATAACTAACTATGAAAAATCTTAGCCTGAGAAGGGGCTGTAAAAGATGCAGTAGATGGCAATACAGAAGTACTAAAGACAGCTAAAATACAAAGAGTGTAAGAGATGGGCAGAGAAGCACGGCAGGGAGCACCAGCAAGAGAGCACAGCCAGGGGAGTGGAACTCCACCGTGGTTGAGCTGGCAGGCTGCTCCCTTGAAACATCGCTCTGTTTTGCTTATGCTGTAAGGGAAAATTTGGCAGAAGAAAAATCTGCTGATACTACGTTTTAAACATTTCCTGAGAAGCTATACACAATACTTTTAAATCTAAATTTTGATTTAAGTTATTTTGTAGATATTGAATATGGGGGGAGGAGGAGAGGTCTGAAGCTATTAGCTTTCCCTTGTAAAATTATTTTAATAAGAAGATTCATGGAAAAAAGCCCACTAAGAATAATAGTACTGGCTGTATATCTTCTTTTCCTATAACAGAAAATCTGTACACTCCATCTCTAGTTCTGGGTACTAACATTTATATAGACCAGTGGGCTCACATCCATAATGAAAATTCATTTTCCTAGTTATTCTATGCAGTTCTTAACCCTATAGGAGTTTGGGGGTGTTTTTGCAGGAAAGCTAGTTTTAGGATCCCCGCAACAAAAACAGACTGTGATACCTTAAAACTGCATTTCTAAGATTATGTGAAGTATTGTCCCCAGGCAGCGGCTGGCTGTCAGCTCTCTGTCCCTTAGGCAGCCGCAGAGCCCAGCAGTGATGATAAACTGGTTTCTGGCCCCTGCGTACCGCTGACTTACATAAACATTAAAAGCAAAATGAGTCATTTGAGGCAGCAGACTTGTAAATTAGGTGGGAAGAAATGACCTGTCATAAAATTTCTTAAAGGTGGAAATTCAGAGCTGAAGACGCTCATCTTACAGATCTCACAGAAAAACTCAGTATTTTATGTAGGCAGGTTAGGAGCAAAATACATGACAATAATAACTTCACGGGAAATTCTCTTTCCCAACCTCTTCGATGCCCACATTGCCATTATGGCTCATGTTTTAAAATAGCCACCCTGATGCATTGTAACAGTTGAGTTACTCCCTGCGCATGTGTTTACTTCAAACTGCAAAAATAACTAGGATTAAGTCTAACCCATTCTCCTGCACTCCCACGTG
>NW_009647735.1:9406878-9428256 GCF_000708025.1 Charadrius vociferus
TAACACCCAGTAAGAAATCTACAAAAGAATTGAGCTCGAGGGTACTAATAGCTATTTGCAATGAAAAAAAAAACACCAGCACAACAAAACAACAAACAAAAAAACCCCATAATTAATCACCATAAATTTTCCCCATTCTTACAGTAGGGTAAACAGACCAAGAGAGTAACAAATTTATCTTTATGCTTATTTTTTGATTCTTCATTATTGTTACGTAGATGCAAAAGAGAGCCAAAAACAGAAGTCGGGAGACCTGTGGCTAACATAATTACTTACTTAATGAAAACCCCAAGGAGAGGAACCTAAAACATGATACTTACAGGCACGAAAGCCTTTTCTCTTTACAACTGTGCAAAGAGTCCAAATTAAGGGATTATACCTTGAAAGAGAACAGCTTCCACTTTCTTACCTTCTTTCTTTCTGTCTTAGCCTTTGGCACAGGGACATGAAAACAGCAGAGAACTAGCCCTGGCTCATTAAGGAATCGGGCTAGTAAAAGAAAATTAAAAAAACAAAGCAACAACAGAGCGACTCAACTTTCCACTCTCTGATTTTACACAGGACCTGCAATTCTATTGATGCCAAAGGAGTCATGATCAATTCATGCTATTGAAGCAAGGGACAGGTACCAGATGCTGGAAGATCCTTTTATTATTCCATCCTACAGCACCGTTGTGCTGCCGTTACTCAAACTAATTAGAAAAAGTCAGATGCTGTTTAAAGCATTATCTCCAGCATTTCAAATAAAAGTAAATTTTCCTCACTAGAATTTCAGATGATGACTAACGTGTGTACCTGTAGAAGCTGCCCCTCCCAACTTCTAGATCACCTTAGTCAACTTAAACTACTTTTGAATGTTTTCTGTTCCTCATGTCCCAGGACTCAGGAGAAATGTGACATTCACTCAAAGTGAAATTTTAACTTGATAAACAAAAATACTGCTTTACACAGTGCAATTAAACTGTGAAACTCATTATCCCAAGGTATTATAGGATGAGGGGGGATGGCTTCAAACTGGAAGAGGGGAGACTGAGATTAGACATTAGGACGAAATGTTTCCCTGTGAGGGTGGTGAGCCCCTGGGGCAGGTTGCCCCGAGAAGCTGTGGCTGCCCCATCCCTGGAGGTGTTCAAGGCCAGGTTGGACGGGGCTTGGAGCAACCTGGGCTGGTGGGAGGTGTCCAGAGGGCTGCTCTCCATCCATTCTCAGCCCAGCCTGGATTTATGCATGGGACACATGTTCTCTCTTCTCTCTGGCTCCCAGCCTTGCTCTGCCACCTTCAACACCTTTCCTCTCTTGCAGCTGCTTGGCAATTCAATGTCTGCTGATGGCAACAACCAGCTTGGCTGGGACTTGGGGTGTCTACACAGCAAATGCAGCTGAAAGCATCACACCTAGAGGAGCAGGGGCTGGAAGTCGGAGTGGAGACCTCTGAAGACAATTTTCTCAAGATGCCTAAAGAAAACCTTGCACATTCAACTTTCTCTTTTAACCTCAGATGCAGTCTCTGCAAACTCACATCATAAACAGTGAAGTATGGCAAACAGAAGACACACCAACACTTTCTGAAGACATCAACCCTAGCATGAAAAATATCTTTGCGAGCATTGCACATGCGCTCATGTGACAGGCTCATTGTTCTAACATTTATCAGAGAAACTGATGGTCCTTGGAGGCATGAACACATTGCAGAATAGCACCATCATCAAACCTTTCATAGTACAGGTGTCACTTTCCCTGGGATATGCCAAAATATTTTCAATTCAAACACTTCTTGAATCTAGCGGCTGTTTTAATTGCAGAGGTAGCTCTGCATGTTGAGAAAAGAATCAAAATCACAGAGTTGAAAGATAAGAAACACTCCTAGTCATAACTTTTTCTCCTTTGGCTCCTTCCAAGGTAATTATTAAGATTCTATTTATTTGTATTACAATACAGAATACAATCATGCACAACACAAGCATGCAGACAAGACAAAATAACATTCATATTCAGGAAAGCCCCAAAGCCAGCACAGGTAGAGACAGTCAGTGAGGGAGTAGGAGTAGAAGAGGGAGTAGACACCACCAAGTAATGAGGATCTAGCAGTGGTTGACCAAGACAAGGTCTGGAAGCAGTAACTGTGCTCAAATAAGTGGCAGGAAGCAAGCAAGGGGGCAGAAAGGCTTTTCTGAGATGGAATTACCGTGAGCTCTTTCGGAGACTTTGCACTACCTATTTCAGTGGACAACAAGAGAAAGAAATAAACTAGTTCTTCTGCGAAGAGCACAAGGACCTAAGAAGAAAAGGAAGGCAATTACTATTTTCCAGAAGCCCTGTGTCACACACTGGAAAACATGCTTACAGCTAATGCTGCTGCTCTCCAAATTCACTGCCCAATCTTATCGCAAACACAACGCATTTCACAAATGTGCCACTTTTCCTTCCCTTCTCTATCAAAATAGTCTTTACTTGAGGCAGAGGCCATGAGGAGCGCAGAACTACGACCCAACCTCCGAGAACAGCAGAGGGCACCGAATAACGGCAGGGGGTAGAAGATGTGGGTAGCTGTGGCAGATTAAGTAAATTGCATTGTTCCAGAAATCAGTCCGAGACCTGAAAAAGCAAAGCTATAATATTTATGACATGTAGCTTAAGCACTGTTTGATGAAACTGCAAGTATCCAAAAGGAATAGTTTTGTTTAAAACAAATATCCTCTCAGAGTCCCCTGGTTTTGAGATGCTTCTTAATGAATTTCTCTCTCCCCAGTAAAGGCAGCAAGGGAACGGTCAAAGTATTCCCCGCCCCGCCCCCGCCCCCGGGTGATATTTGTTTAAATAACTGTCTGCTGAGAAAAAAGCTGCATTTGTCTTTTGTAAATAGATTTACACACAGTGAACAGAAGGAGTGGGACTAGGTTAGCGCATTTTTGGCTTTCTAGCCAAAAGTTTAGTCTGTTCTAGCCAAAAGTCTAGTCTGTTTATTTAATGAAGGATAGCATGGCAACATGGGTTAAAACTCTTCAGATTTTTAGGGCTCTTCCACTATTTTTTTTGATCTAGAGCTGCCAGGGGTCAAATTTGGAGCCATTATGGAAGTACAATTCCACGTAAAGCCTTTTTCATTCATAGAGCAAAGCACAAAAGCCATTCACAACATTTGATAAAAGATTTAAAAATAGCGAACTGTGTTTCAAAACTTGCATGGTTTCAGCAGTTCCGTTTTCTGCCCCTAGTTCCATATCCGTCTAAAATGACCTTAACCATACTCTTCCAACCAAACATGCAGAATATCTCCTGAGCCCTGGAAAGAGAGCTTAAGGTGTATTTCATGTCATAAAAGTTATGACAAAAATACAGTTCAAATGTAACAAATACTGGAAAATTATTATTAAATAAGGGAGGCAATATTTCCCAATCTTCTTTGGGGTCCATGTTCTACTTCTGCTTATACTCAGTTTGCTGTCTCTGAAATATATTTTTCATCAATTAAAAAGCCCCTTGTTTTCTAAAGAGATTTAATCACCAAGCATAATTCTGCTAAAAACTTCGTTTCAGTGGCAATAAAGGGCATCACGTTGGTCTTATCACCGTTATAGATTCCAGAACTGAAGTTACGCCTTCTGACATAACGTTATAGCTATTGGCAAAGAAATGTAAATAAGATGAGCAAAACAGATCCCAGCTCCATGGAGCACCTTCAAAGCTTACCCTTCTCCGAGGGGTTCATTCGTCAGAACAGCGAACGGCGCAGCATGACATCCCCAGATGTACGCCCAAATATCCTCTCCGCGCTCTGCTCTTCTCCCTATCCGGGGAACCATTTGCAATTACAGCAAGAAACTTGTTTCTTAGACTAGCACACGCTTGTACAGTCCTCCTGCATTAGCTACTGCTCCGCCAGCTAGGTGAGGCATCCGCGTACAGCATCTCATTCCAGGAACTAATTTATCTTTGACATCTCCTTATCCGGGCCCCAGATGAAAGCAGCTCGATCACTACAAGAGCAGTCGCAGGAGGATAACGAGAGCGGTTCAAACATCGGAGCCGAAACCACGTCCTGTAAAACAAAATAAAAAGGGTTCCTCTCTTTCCCGCTAGCACAGAGTTGCCAGACATAATGTATCTCTGCGACTGTATCACAAATGATACCATGCGATTTTACAGAGCCTTCCAAGGCCTTTGAATTGCAGTAGCCTTGCTGCACAAGTTTTGGGGAAGTCATCTGGGAAAGCAGAGATGCTGGACAACACTGGTTGGGAGGGGGGCGGGGGGGATAAAAACACAGACTGATTTTTTTATTAGGAGGGGGAGAAAAAAAAAAAGGGAGAGATGTAACAAGAGGGTGGGAATTATAATGAATAATGATGATTTTTAAAAATAATAATAATCAAGCTATAATCCATAGCACAAGTAAGTTTGGAAGGGATCTCAGGGAGGTCATCTAGCCCAGCCTCTTGCTCAAAGCTGGGTCAAAGCCAAATTCACCCCCAAACCAATTCCAAGCCTGGGACAACGGCTCTCTGTCCCCTGCCACAGACACTCACACCGAGAAAATCCATCCCAAACCGACCAAGCCAGTTCACAATGTTAGTTCCCTCACTTCTTTCTACAAGCTTATTTTTACTACAAGAACGCAAAAATAATGGTGTAAAGAAACCAGCTGGTGTGGAAATACAAACCTTAAATCAACTTCCTAAATAGCTTTGTTTGTTGTCGTTAAAATAGTTAATGGAAACAAGAAAGCATGAGCTGCAGGGCTAACGATGCCAGTAGGTTTGTGCCTTGTGGCTGGACTCCCATTGCTGGCACCAGCCAAAGCTTTGTTATATTTGGGTTATTTGTATTTCTTTCATGGAAATTCTCTGAAGAACTCAAAGGCTAAGCACATGATGAAACATTTCCCTTCCGGACACTAATTGGGTTACTTTCCTTTAATTAGCCATCTGTTTTCATAAAATCTGGAGGAATTCCATAAGTTAGATATCTATCTGTCAGATTTTACCAAAAGCCGACAAGGGGTTAAAAAGTTATCAAGGGAACACAGAGAGACGGACCAACTATGTGCCTGATAAGATTTAATTGCCTTAGGAAATGATGCTAAAATAGATGCACAATTTATAATAGCTTCTGAAGACAGGCCCACTGAAAGGCTATAATGCAGAGTTCAGGAGTTAATTTGATTTTTTAAGGAAAAAAAAAAAAAAAAAGATCAGGAGGAACAGAAACCCATCAACACTTCAACCATTTGTGAATTTTTTGGGGTGAAGGCAGAGCAAATACTGCCCCCACAGATGAGAAGAGCTACTGCTGGATGGATGGACGGACAGACAGGACATGGTCTAGAACAGGTTTTTTTAATCCTTAAAAAGATTTAACTGAAGTTTGGTGAAACGTTCAAGTAAAACACATCCCAAGCTCATCTTTACCTCACTTACCCTGCACTGAGTTAATTTTCTTTGCTAACCCCTGGCGAGCACCAGACAGTCTTTATAATGTGACAGCAATCTCGCACAGCACATAGGAAAAGTGGCAAGATACTATTATTATCTATGGCAACCCACAGTAATAAACCCTACAGTTCATAACAGTTTAGGCTATGGCATCATTGACACAGATTTTTCATTTTTTTCCCCCAGCAAAATTAGAACCATGATAGGCAACAAGAGACCTCTGGCATTCAGAGGGAGAGGCTGGGGGAGAAACGCAGCTCTTCTGCCAGCTGGCAGGTCGAGCGAGCGCTCTGTAACCACCCGACTTGAGCTTTCTGCAAAAGCATACCTGTCATTCCAATATTTTCATGTAGCTGCACCGAAGACGCTTCATTTTGTGACTTCCATCTATTTTACAGAAGATTACTCAATTTGCTGGGCTGTGTGTGTTATGAGAAGTATTGCGCTCAGGACATCTTGGTAAGTCAGAAGGAGAGCCTTCCTCTTGGGCATTGCTCCTTCCCTGCAAGGTTGGGCACCAGAAAGCTCCACCAAAACCAAATTTTAGCTCAAGCTGCAAGAGGAGATACAACCAAAAGGTGAAAAAATGGCCTGATTAAGAACAAAAAGGCTCAATTTCAGCGAGACACCCAGAAGGGTCACACTTTCTATTGAGATTCTTCCTAAGCCAGAAAATATTTCAGTGAAGTTTTGCTTCTTCCTTCTAGATGAGATATATACATATCTTATATACATAGATAAGATATATACAACCTGAGTAACATGCTCTAGGCAATCCTGCTTTAGCAGGGGAGTTGGACTACATGATCTTTAGAGGTCCCTTCCAACTCTAAAAAATTCTGTGATTCTGTGATTTTAAAAAAAGAATATATATATAAAAATAAAATATAAAACTATGCTCACAAAGAGTTGCAAGGACACTCTTAGGAGCAACTACATACAGAGCCATGGCCAAGCCAGCCAGTGAATCAAGGCAGAGCCTGGCAAAGACTCATTCATGTCAAGGAATTGTTTAACGTGACTCTGCAGCAGCTCACCTGAGTATCCTCAGAGCAGTCTTCCTTGCATGGCAAGGCCCCACAATCATCATGTCCCAGAGGAACTGCAGCACAGAGGACTTCCCAATGTCCAGGATAAGTCTCCAGCAGAGAAACTATTTGCTTCCCGTTCTCCCTGGGGCCCTAAACAGTTGTCACCCCAGAAAGTCCATCAATGGGTCTTCCTCATCATCCCATCTAAGGAAGCTTGTGCAAAGCTGGGCTTTGCTCTCCACCTCTGTCCCAGGCACGGGTGTGCCTCAGACCAGAGTTATTTACTCATTCAATCTTCACAAGCCTAAATCATCACAGCTTCTAAGTCATCTAGCTTCCCCAGCACCAAAGCAGGTATAGAGTCATAGAATGGTCTAGGTTGGAAGAGACCTTGAAGAACACCAAGGTCCAAACCCCCTGCCATAGACAGGGACACTTCCCACTAGACCAGGTTGCCCAAGGCCACGTTCAGCCTGGCCTTGAACACCTCCAGGGATGGGGCCTCAACAACCTCTCTGGGCAACCTGCTCCAGTGCCTTACCACCCTCAAAGTAAAAAATTTCTTCCTAATGTTTAATCTAAACCTGCCCTCTTCCAGTTTAAAGCCATTCCCCCTCGTCCTATCCCTACATGCCCTTGTAAAAAGTCCTTCCCCAGCTCTCCTGTAGGCCCCCTTTAGGTACTGGAAGGCCACAATAAGATCTCCCCGGAGCCTTCTCTTCTCCAGACTGAACAACCCCAGCTCTTTCAGCCTCTCCTCATAGGAGAGGTGCTCCAGCCCTCGGATCATCCTCGTGGCTCTCCTCTGGACATGCTACAGCAGGTCCATGTCCTTCTGCTGTTGGGAACTCCAGAGCTGGATGCAGTACTCCAGGTGGGGTCTCATGAGAGTGGAGTAGAGGGGCAGAATGACCTCCTTTGACCTGCTGGCCACACTTCTTGATGCAGCCCAGGATCCAGTTGGCCTTCTGGGCTGTGATCGCACATTGCTGGCTCATGCTGAGCTTCTGGTCAATCAGCACACCCAGGTCCTTCTCCTCAGGGCTGCTCTCCAGCCATTCCCTGCTGAGCCTGTATTTGTGCTTGGGGTTGCCCCAACCCAGATGTAGGACCCTGCACTTGGCCTTGTTGAACTGCTTGAGGTTGGCTTGGGCCCACTTCTGCAGCCTGTCCAGGTCCCTCTGGATGGCATCCCTCCCCTCCAACATGTCTACCTCGCTGAACAACTTGCTATCATCGGCAAACTTGCTGAGGGTGCGCTCAACCCCACTGTTCATGTTACCAGCAAAGATGTTGAACAGTACAGGTCCCAGTAAGAGGTAACAGCAGCTTATGTCCCAGACCAGCAGGTCAGACTTAGTCCAGTTTACAACATGGATGCTGCTGCACGCCTCGGCTGACAAACACAGTTCTGTCCTACAGTAAAAAAAAAAAAAAAACAAAAAACGCCTTAAAGTTACAAACCAGCATAATTTCAGACAGCTTTGGGTACCGCTGTGTGCACTGGTCTTCCCCAAGACACACACACGTTGGACTGTGGATAAGGGCAGTGACACAGCATAAACCATCTTCTGCTTTAAAACTCTCCATGTACTTTGACTTTCATAAATCCAAGACCAGCCATAGGATCATTTCAATTTTGTCATTTGGCAAAAGCAGAAAAGAGAAAAAATAGATACCAGCTGGCAGAAGAAGTACATTTGTACCCATGGATGGGCTCAAAGAGAACATGGTCTAACCTTGCCAGTATCCCTCAGGGCCTTCTCCAGCTGTGTCCCAGCTGAACTGGCCTCGCCACACAGATAAAGATCATCAGCCTCACTCTGAAAAGACAGATTCTTTTGGGGGTGTCAGTAGACGAGAAGCTCAACATGAGCCGGCCACATGCGCTGGCAGCCCAGAAAGCCCCCGGCACCCCGGGCTGCATCCCCAGCACGTGGCCAGCAGGGTGAGGGTGGGATTGTGCCCCTCTGCTGCGCTCTGCTCTGGGGAGACCCCCCTGCAGTGCTGCCTCCAGCTCGGGGGGTCCCAACAGCAGAAGGACACAGAGCTGTTGGAGCGGGGCCAGAGGAGGCCCCGGAGATGCTGGGAGGGCTGGAGCCCCTCTGCTGGGAGGACAGGCTGGGAGAGTTGGGGGGGGTTCAGCCTGGAGAAGAGAAGGCTCCAGGGAGACCTTAGAGCAGCTTTCCAGTGTCTGAAGGGGGCCTACAGGAGAGCTGGGGAGGGACTTTTTACAAGGGCATGTAGGGATAGGACGAGGGGGAACAGGGTTTTACACTGGAAGAGGGGAGATTGAGATGAGATCTGAGGAAGAAATTCTCTACTCTGAGGGTGGTAAGCCCCTGGTGCAGGCTGCCCAGAGAAGCTGTGGCTGCCCCATCCCTGGAGGTGTTCAAGGCCAGGTTGGACGGGGCTTGGAGCAACCTGGGCTGGTGGGAGGTGTCCCTGCCCAGGGCAGGGGGTTGGAGCTGGATGATCTTTAAGGTCCCTTCCAACCTAAACCATATGATGCTATGATTCTGTCCCACTAAGGAAGAGAAAAGAAGAGAAAAATAAAAATCACGCACTAAAAAACCCCAGATGCCATGGTTTCTCTGCAAGTCCTGGTTGCTGAGCAGTTCGATGTCAGGACCTGCTTGACACTTGTGGCACAAGTAGGTCACACAAGGCACCAGTCCCAGTGCAGCCAACAAACCCCTTTTTGTTCCAGCAAAGGGATGAATTGCCGAGCTCTCCATCGCCCCAGGACTCCTCTGCTTCACACCTGGGTTTCTGCCGGCTTAATCTGTGTGGCAGAACAGCACTACACTTCTTGCTGAGACAGTTCCATTGTCAAAAAGCCCCCATTACGCCTGATTAACCTGTAGTGATAGATTCTCTGCCCTGTACTAATCTGGTATAGAGCTGATGATTAAATCCTCATTTGTAAGGCAGACCACATCTCTTGCATAAAGACATCGCTGCTAGACAGCTCTACCACATACCCAGTTAATTATGATTTTTATAATTTGGGCTCCTAATGGTTTCTTAGTCAGAAAGCAGTTATGGAAAAGCTTCAGTACATAAATACTGCATAAATTATCATAACTTAAGACAAAAAATTGGTTGGCGTTCTAAAGCTGACAAACTGCATGTTACAGTAGTTAGAAAGAGCACAGAGTTTATGTACAACCTGCACGGAAGCGCGTATTGCTCCTATCCACTTCTTACAAGCTAGCAATCACAGATGGGCTCATAAAAGACTTGGAAGAGAAAATAGATCTTTGCATTTGGAATGTGTAAGTTCTACATCTACATTAACAGATTTGTAATTCACAGCGTGACATTCAATGAAAGACGACAGGGTAAGGGTGTTGTACATTTTAACATACTTACATAATGAGCAATTATGTTGAATATATTCAAAAATAGAATTTTCTGTAGGTTGGGAGAAATCCACAATTAGCAATCCTTTTCCTTTCTAGAAATTCTGATACCTTGGACGGCTCACATGAATTTTTTGGTGCATCAATGCTAAACATTTTTCATCTAACAAACAGCAAACCCAACCTGAAAAAGCAACAGTTTTATTTTGGAAATGAGATAATATAATGAAATACCATGATTCTACAACACTTGACAGAAGCATTGAAAAAAAGTCCTTTGTGAGAGAGCAGTGCTTCCCCCCCCAGTCATCTCAAAAATGCTGATTTTATTTTGTTGTGGGGAACAGAGATGAGGGCCTACTCCTTTCCCCTTGTGAGGCAGCAAAATCAAAAAGGGACACAAACTCCCCTGCTCGTGTAATATTGCTGTGGTCAGGAGATGGAGATGGCTTAAAGAAAAGAGGAGCTACTCAGATGTATGAGGGGGCTGACAGCCTGGTGCACCCATTCCATGACCGTTCTGATTGCCTGTTGCCTATGGCATGACCACTGTCGTGTGCCCAACAACCACAGCAACACCACCCCATTTTAGAATAATTATTCAAGACGGTCCTCAACTCTAAAACTGTCTGCCCAAACTCCAGGCCACCTGCATGCCGTAGCCAAGCAGAAGAACAAGGAATGGTGTGATTCTGTTGATGAAAGTGAAAAAGCTGCTATTAACTTTGTTATCCTTTGGTATCAATCATGCCACCTCCAAAAGTCTTACCAGGCTACATGTCTCAAGGATGGAGGACCATATGGAAAGTTTGCAATTAATCCAAACCAGCATCACATGGAGTCAAAGTGACCTTATTCCAATCAGAAAGAAAGGCAATATAAAAATCACCTGCATTTGCAGTCACTTGTAGAAGCTACGTACACTATAAATCATTCAGTCAATAATGATTCATAACAAACAGAGCTTATTTTAGTTTTGTTGCCTGAGCTTGTAAACTCATGCACATGTAGACAACTTAATTCCAGCAGTTTTCTATGCTGGCCTGGCTGCTGCATGCCTCCTTCCTCTCCGCGGCAGGCCCCTTCGCTTTGGGTATGCCTGCAACTCCTGCAGCGCACTTTATTTTTGACCTTCCTGCGCAGTTGATAATTGTAGGCACCATCATGTCGGTTTTGTTGTTGTTTTAAACATATTCATAGAATGGTTTAGGTTGGAAAGGACCTTAAAGACCATCTAGTCCCAACCCCCTGCCCTGGGCAGGGACACCTCCCACCAGCCCAGGTTGCTCCAAGCCCCGTCCAACCTGGCCTTGAACACCTCCAGGGATGGGGCAGCCACAGCTTCTCTGGGCAGCCTGCCCCAGGGGATCACCACCCGCACAGCAAAGAATTTCTTCCTCAGATCTCATCTCAGTCTCCCTTCTTCCCGTGTAAAACCCTGTTCCCCCTCGTCCTATCTCTACATGCCCTTGTAAAAAGTCCCTCTCCAGCTCTCCTGTAGGCCCCCTTCAGACACTGGAAAGCTGCTCTAAGGTCTCCCTGGAGCCTTCTCTTCTCCAGGCTGAACACCCCCAACTCTCCCAGCCTGTCCTCCCAGCTGAGGGGCTCCAGCCCTCACAGCGTCTTTGGAGCCTCCTGTGGACCCGCTCCAACGGGTCTATCTCCTTCAGATGTTGGTAGTCCCCAAGCTGGACTCATTATTCCAGGTGGAGTCTCACCCTAGCAGAGTAGAGGGGCAGAACCACCTCCCTTGACCTGCTGGCCACACTTGTGATGCAGCCCAGGATACAGTTGGCTTTGTTGCTTGTCTTTCTATGTGTCAGTTATTTTTATGAGCAAGCCCTTTAAATACTAATACTTTGATAACATTTTTGTTTTAATTTTGTCCTTGACTGCACAAGTGAGCGCAGTGATTGGTGAGGTCCTTACAGGACCCACGACCCGCACTAAAACCTGCAGCGATGCCAGCACAGCTTATTTCCATGCCACGGTAGCTGTCAACCAGCCCAAAAAGCCTGCTGCTCACCCATGCCCGGACCCTGCTCCTTTGGGGAGCAGAAGCACTGGGAACTGCTCCGGGCGAGCAGCAACATTACATCTCCATGCTGAGGAGCTGGTAATTCACACAGCCATTTGTCATTCTCTTAGGTCAGAAGGCTGCATTGCAAAACAGGATTTAGCCCATGAGTCACTGCTTGGCCTTCTGTACTCTAAAAAAATCAATTATCAGCTCAGATCGCCTTTCCTCTGTGACTCCAAAGCCAGAACGAAAGCATCTTGGATGCCCCTTCTTCCAGAGCAGGAAAGAGAGAAAACTACGGCAGCATTATTGCCCTCTCTGATCTTTTCCTCTCTATCAAGTTCTTCAGCACCCAAAGTGCAAAGAGCAACAAAACCTTGACCATCTGCATACTCCATGTATTTATTGTCAGGGCCTCTTTAACACTGATGATCAGCACAGAAGAGAGAAAACTATATATAAACAGTTACACTGGACTTCTGTGCAAGTGGCCACTTTTGCCTGGGAAGCAAGAATGAGTCGGGCACCTCTAAATAATCCCAATGAGTAACATTTTGGCAACAGCCTACTGGAAGCACATTAGGGCTAATCAGCAGAGCTGATTATCTTGAAATCTTGAATCAAAGTTGAGTATATTCCTCAATCCAGTCAAAAAAGTAACAAAGCAATGAAGGTCCTGCACAATCAGGCTTTCATCTCCCCTCACCAGCAGAGACATATACGGAAATATTGGGCCCCTCACGACAAGACAGACATTGAGGGGCTGGGGTGTGTCCAGAGAAGGGCCACGGAGCTGTGAGGGGGCTGGAGGACAAGTCTAATGAGGAGCGGCTGAGGGCCCTGGGGGTGTTCAGCCTGGAGAAGAGGAGGCTGAGGGGAGACCTTCTCGCTCTCAACAGCTCCCTGAAAGGAGGGGGTAGCGAGGGGGCATCGGTCTCCGCTCCCAAGGAACAGGCGATGGGACAAGAGGGAACAGCCTCAAGTTGTGCCAGGGGAGGTTTAGGATGGGTGTTAGGAGAAATTTCTTCAGTGAAAGGGTTGTCCAGCACTGGCACAGGCTGCCCAGGGCAGTGGTGGAGTCGCCGTCCCTGGAGGTACTTAACAGAGGAGAAGACGTGGTGCTGAGGGACGTGGGTTAGTGGTGGGTTTGGCGGGGTTGGGGTGATGGTTGGAGTTAGTGATCTTAAAGGTCTCTTCCAAGCTAGACAATTCTATGACTAAGTCACACACAGAAATGTTGCCCAAATTAGCCACCAGTAATGCCATTAAGAATTCATTAGCAAAAGCCTTCATAACTACAGTTACATCGGTAAACATAAAATGCATTTTCTCATGTTTAACCAACTAATTTAGCACAGGCAAATTTAATGACTCATTTCTCAAGTGCTTCACATTTATGACTCAGCAAAATTAATCCTGAGGAAGGAAAGCTGCTTCTATAGCAGGTATTGATATACTTAGCATCATACTTGTTCCTCCCTGCTTTGCCTCCTTGGTTTTATATTTTTCACACCAAGGAAAACAAATGATGTGCCACGATAAAAAGCTGATATCGGTTTGAGCCTCAGTTTGAAGCACTGGGGCGTTTCCAGCAGAACTCCAGGTTCTTTAAAGATTCCCCCTGTCCCCAAATCACCACCAATGTCCCAGAATACACCCAAAGGCAGGGGTGAAGTGTCCCCAGTGGGACAGAAGATAGTCAATTAATCTTCACCATTACACAGGAGAGAAAAACAATTACAGACAAATACTTAAATCTGATTTCTCTGGTGAGTGTTAAAGCCCAGGGAAGGTGGGCAGCAAATAAGTACAAAATTCCACGTGTTTGATTTGATAAGGGATAGTAGAATATCACATTAAATAATCCACTTCCCAGTCTGCAGCCCAAATGTCATGTTGTCAGACTGATACTGGGAATTTGTTCTAAGAACAGATGTACAATAACTTTGATGCAAATTCACTCATCCACAGTCAAATACAGTTTCTCTTTGTTCAACACACTCTCATCTCACCCTTCAGGATAACAAAACCCTCGCTTTCAGGTGCACACCTGTGTGTTAGCAAAAAACGAGTAATTTTGGCACTAAATTCAAAATGCTTCCTGTGCACTTGGGTAATAGGAAAAAGAAAAGATGTGCTTAAATTCAAAAACCACCAGAACCAAATGAGATTTTCTTAAGTGACATCTTCAATTAAACCAAAGCAGAACCACTGCTAGCCACCAATTTTCCTCCTTCTGGACTCAACACCATAAAATCAAGAAAACAAGTAATTTCAAAGAGATGGGACCATCCCCCCCCATCCAAAGTGTAATTTTCCCTGGCTGGTGTTTAACAGCATCCCACCAAGGAAGTCTTTGCAAACATCCATACAGCTGCAGATTTCCAACATGGAACACAGATGGAGCTGAAGCAGGCAAAGCAAAAAAAAAAAAAAAAAAAAAGCCCCTACAAACTGTCCAGGACTAATTTCTCTTCTAATGCTTGGGAAAACTGGACTCATAGAAGACTCCAGTGTCCGAATTTGTGAAAATACTTACTTCACAGCCAGCGATGGTATGTGGGTTTCAGGGACTCAGTGTTTTCAAGCTCGCTGGGTGTGGGGATGAGGTCGAGCGAGACCGGGGCACTGGAGCCAAACTGGCCAACAGGGTTAGGTCATGGTATGAACTAGCCCATTCCACAGAAATTCAGAAGTTTGCTGAGGAGTTCTCTCTCTCCCATGATGGCTGCCATCCCAAGAACTCCTCGCCCCGGTGCTGGAGCCCTGAGCCCGTCCCTTCCTCCCGAAGCCGCAGCGCTGGCAGTGCCCCACATGGGCTGTCACTGCTGGGAGCACATGGCTTCTACTGATAGAATGGGCTGGGTATAGTCTTTGTGTATTTTATACTGGTATTGGGATCAATACTGGTTCTTTAATGCTATTAATGTTAATTATCTAGTCTTACTCTATTAAATCTATTTATGTTTCAGCTGGTGTGTTTCCTTGTTTTTCCCCAATTGCCCTTCCCAAGTGGGGAGGGGTTATCGGGTGAGAGAATAATTGCCAAAACAGCAATAAATTGTGCATTTCTCAAACCATAACACAAACTCACTGCACACATGCCGTCGAACCACTGGGGAATTTGTGCAGCCCCCAACTCTGTTGTCGCCATACGTGAGCTACTGACACCGGCACGGGGGAGCAGAGGGACTCAATCGCTTGGGTTCGTTAATGGGCAGAGCTTGCTGCTCGTTGGATTCTGCTCTTTGTGATAGTTTTAGCCACGCTCAAGTCGTCCCTGCATGTTCAGGCCACCACCTCCAGCAGGAGACTTCTTGCCACTGGAGTTACAGGAGCAGCAGCACTAACCAGACTGATTCAGCCCACCCGTACGAGCTTTAAAACAGGAGAGGAAAAACTGTCAAGTAATTTCAAAGGCTAGAATGAGTTTTGCTTTGGTTTTCACCATTAACAATACAGCTTGGAAACAGTTACCAAGGAATGAAATACGCATTAATAGAAGGAACCACATCTTTTTTGCATTTAGAGCTTTTGTTTTTTAAAAATAGCAAATCAGAGAATATTTTCAGGACGGAGGCCCTCTTGTGCTTCCCCCCCCTTATCATCTCTCTCAAGAATTGTTCCTCAGATTGAGCCATTCCTTTATTCCACTGATTCTCCCGCAAACCATATCCTAAACAGCCCACCTCTGCATAGCCCAAACAACCTGAAGATGCTTTTGATGGCACCATAAGTTTTTACAAGGCTGATGTCCTATGACAAGCACAAAGCCAGCCTAAGCAAAGTATTGACTAGAAAGAAGTACTGGAAAGTTATCATTTTTATGGAAATATTTTACATAATAGTAAGATTAAAAATCAAGTAATATACCCAGTTCAAAGCTATTCCAAAAGCAGCAGAGAGAGAAAGCACGTAGGTAAATAGCACTGGCTCCTAGACAAAGATGATAACTTCTTTTCTGAGAGCAATTCTGTTATTTCAAAGGAATTCTGAATCAGAATAAAGCCTTAAAGATGCCTTATTTCCTGCAGGAGCAAAATCATGAATATTAGTCTTCTGGAAACTGTAGGTACTTTTTCAAGAAAGCAAAACTGTTCGCTTCTCCCAGGAAGAAGCGCATCCTTCATCTCCCAGTTCTGCTGTCTCCAGAGCTCTGACTATATTTGGCTGGGTCAGGTCTGGACCACAGTGGTGTCAGCTGTGACCCACAGGCCACGAGACGAGCTGAAGTAAGTCTGCCAGGGTTTCATGGGAAGTTCACCTAAGCAGAAGAATTTTTCTTCAAATGACCTTTAGATATGCATGAATTTTAACTAAAAATATTTTTAAAAAAATAATAAAGCTTTAAAGCATTTTTCTGAGAAAGTCCAGGCCTGTGCTTTCAAATCTGACTGTAAAGTTCTCGGGATTTTCTAAAACACTGCAGAACTGAAAACGCTCTAAAGGAAGCCACCAAGCAAGCACGTATCCCAGCTCTATCAAATACAAACCCCTGAAATCCATTTGCTGGGGCCCTGGTGAGGAATGCCAGCACTGCCTTTTCCATCAAAAACTTCTCAGGTTTCTCCAGAGGCAGTTTCCATTTGGGAAGATCAGTCGATCAATCCCTTCCCTAACAGAATCTAACATTAAATGCTTTTTAATGTCAACGTTTCTTTTCCACTTCTGGAGAAGTGAATCAAGAAAATGTCATATTTTTCATACATTTTTCTTCCAGCTTGCATTAACAGGTAAGAAACACCACTCTGGAAATGGAAATACTTTCCAATCTCTGCCCAACTAGCAATCAAAAAGTGGTAACCAGTGCTGGAAACCCCAGAAACATGTTTCTTCACATAAACTACTCACATGTAGTTTAATATCCACTTAGATGAAAGTCTCACTGCAGGCCTGGACGGGTTATCAGGTTGAGTGCAATCTTGCGATATCAGTGCAAATTGCGGTTTCTGAAAGAAACAGACTTATTTTGATTTAATAATCAAGACTTCAAGACACTTTTGAGTGTGTGCAACACACTCAAAAAGGGGCTGCCATTTCAAGGGGCAAAGAAATTGCCTGCACTTTGGAATTCAAAACTAGTTGAAATGGTCCAGGAAGATCTTCAAGCTTTTAGGGAAATAGAGAATCAAATTTTCTCTAGTGAAAACCAGAAAAAAGAAAAAGCATAGCCCTTCAGTTTCAAGCTAAATAGCATCTGGGAAACAGCTTTTAGCTGAATTAGGCTTAGAATGTGGTGTTTAATTAAACTAATCTGAAAGCTGAGGGCTATTATTTAATAAGGAAAGGTTTCACCTCCTGAAGAAATCACTACCATGCTTTTTGGCTGACAGCAATTTTGAGCAATGATCGCTCTAAAAGGGCTGCAGATTTATAGTTCTTGAAGAGGAGGTAAGCGAGAGGCCGCGGTGGGGGAAATCTAGTCAGAAAGTGCATCATGGCTACAGCTTTGGCATGAAAATTTTTTGTAATGTTCACAATCCAGGTGCAGAAAAAGTGTTCTCCAGGAAGGTTCCCGGGCAGCAGAGCTGCTGGTGAAATGTGGCTGAGCCCCGGCTGCTGCCCACATTCTGTTTCAGGGAGCAGCTGCCCCCAGGCTGGCACCACAGGCACCCTTAGGCTGGAGGGCAACCGCCAGCCCGGGAGCCACAGGGCAAGCTAACCCAGCCAAGGCTTCACACGAGCATCTCCAGCACATGCAGATGTGTGCCATGGTGGAGCCCGGCCTGGCTCGCAGAGGCTTGTCCCGCTGCTCGACCGCTGGAGCAGGGTCTGCTCCCGCTCACCCAGCTGCTGCGCCAGAACCACCACACGTCGATCGTGTCATACAGGAGACATGATCGCCTACAGGGGCATCTGCAGCAGCCCCACAATCCTTCAGTCCAATAGAGTTTGCCCCAAACTAAAAGGAGCAGAGCCGCAGCAAGCGCAGAAGAGAAGCACAGTCAGATACTTTTCTTTATTCTTACTCTGCCTGGTTTTACATCCCTGTTTTCTTTTCCTCATTTACTTTTCCACATTGCTCCAATGTTTGAATCCCAGTTCCACCCCCTGCCAGAGCAGGGGCACCTCCAGCAGTGGCACAGGACGGCGTCCAGGCGGGTTTGGGATGGCTCCAGAGGGGGAGACTCCCCCACCTCTCTGGGCAGCCTGTGCCACTGCTCTGCCGCCCTCACAGCAAAGAAGTCCCTCTTTGTGTTTAGATGGAATTTCCCATGTTCCCATTGGCCTTGTCCTGTCGCTGGGCACCACTGAGAAGAGCCTGGCCCCATCCCCTTGTCACCCACCCTTTAGATATTGATCAGCATTGATGAGATCCCCTCTCAGCCTTCTCCTCTCCAGGCTGAACAGCCCCAGGGCTCTCAGCCTTTCCTCATCAAGGACATGATCCAGTCCCCTGAGCATCTTTGTAGCCCTTTGCTGGACCCTCTCCAGCAGTTCCCTATCCTTCTTGACCCGGGGAGCCCCGAACTAGACACAGTGCTCCAGATGTGGCCTCCCCAGGGCAGAGCAGATCGGGAGGATGATGTCCCTTGACCTGCTGGCCACACTCCTCTTGATGCTCCCCAGGAAGCAATTTGCCCTCTCGGCCACCAGGGCACATTGCTGGCTCATGGGCAACTTGTTGTCCACCAGGACTCCCAGGTCCCTGTCTGCAGAACACCTGCCTATGTATCCTGTGTGTCCACAGTGTTCCTCAACAGGATTGCGTTTGTGTTCTTTGCCTGGTTCTTGCAAGAGCAACACTTCTAGCTTTCACTCACTACACCAAAAATCACACTCTAAACTTCAATCAATAAAGTTGTTCCTCCTGAAGCCCTTGAACATTATCAGGGTGGGTCCTTATGAACAGCAGAAAATATTTCTTACTTGTCCTTGAGATATATGTTCTCAGGCACTACGGCCTTATATTTAAAAGCTCTTCTAACACTTCACATGCCAGCTTTCCCCCACTGCCAACTGAAGAAAGCAGTAATGAAATAATCTCTCTCAGGCAAGAGACGTTTATTTGGATTTGTGAAGACATAAATATTTGCATACAGCAGACCTCCATCCCCAGCACAAACAGCTTGCAGGGATGTTTGTCTTTTGCTATAGCTCATTGCACAGCCCTTTCCACTCTTCCCTTGTAAGTCTGGTTCAAGCCAAGAGTCATCTCTAGGTTCCTTTCACCAAAACAGTAACTGCCCTTTCCAGCTTAGAAGAATTTAAAAGAAATAGTTTGGTGAAGCCAAGAAACAATTTTGGCTGTATTCTCTTCCACTGAGGCAGGGCTCTCACCGGTACCAAAAGGGGATTCCAACCAACAGACATGGCAATTCCCCGTGCACGGGGGTGACAATTTGTGGTAGCAACAAGATTTTCTTCTTCCTTCTTACTCTTGCTCTAAGAAATGATGGGCAGTGGGATCCCAGGAGCACCAGGTGCCTCTGCCAGGAGGAAGCACGCACAGGAATACCTCGGGATAAGGAATACAGAGTTTGAAGCCCAATCTGCAACTTGATTTTGAGTTTTGCAAAGGAGTTTCCAAACCAGTTTTTTTTCCTCAAGCACAAAGAATAGTAAAGCAAAACTCTAAACATTTTATAGCTCTTCTGCAGGAAAAATTGGTTCTGGTTAAAAGGCATTTTAGGAGCTTAAATCAGAGCAGACTGCATGCTTCATGTGTCAGTTCAAGACACAATCAACAGAACAATTTGGAAAGCAGCATTTTGCCGCAACGAAGCTTCACTACCAAAATTTATTTCCATTGTTTCATTCTCTGTTATCAAACACTTCCATCTCCCTTCAGAGGAATTTAGTTTGTCAATAATTACAAAGTAGAAATAGAATTTTAAAAAAGTCTTTAAGAAAAGCTTCCCTTTCCTCTTCACCCAAAAAAGCTGATAGTAAAAACTTCACAAGTTATTACTGTAACTGAAGACCATCCTCAGTAAACTCTGATATGAATATATCACAGCTGGGCCAAGAGCCGAATTCATTATAGCCCCTTAAACCCTGTGCTGCCTGAAAGGGTTTCCATCGCTCCCAAGGGTTCACAGACAGCATCTGGAGTTTCTGCCTGAGTCCGCAGAAGGGGGCCCTTTCAAAGGGGGGCAGTTGGCTTTATTGTTTATAAAGAGCTTACCCAATCGAAACCCCTTGAGAACATTGTACATGGGAGTGACCATACATTCATATAATCTGGTGCAACACTACATTTGCTGAAAGGGAACACCAAATCTCCAGAGGTTGATGTATCCCACCCTCTAGTGGATCTATATTTTTTAAAAATAAAAAAAAAAAAAAAGGAAACGCGATGATGAAATTAATCATTCAAAATGCTTCTCTGAAGGGATCCAGAATATTATACACACTTCACTTCTAAACGGCTAAATTAGAGGAGATACAGTCCGCACAGCAGCCATTTCTAAAGTATTCCTGGGCACTGCAAGCATCTAAGCCATGCTAACGGAGGAAGGTTTTCAAATTGTGGAAAAATGCTTTAGTGTCTGTGTAATAACTCAAGACATCACACAAATCTAGTAACTCTGCAGAAGGCAGAGGCGAGAGTGCAATCTCGTTATGCAGTTGGGTCACTCCAGTGCTCCACATAATCACTCTTCTTTCAGGTCCAGGTTTCTTACAACTGATCTACAGTAATAAGTGCGATTATCAGCAGTGACCATTTACTGCCAGACACAAAAACATCAAGAATGGAGTAAAAAAAAAAAAAAAATTAGATTCTTTCTCATTTTGGAGGCAACCAGGATTATTACCGTTTCATCCATTTATTGCTACTTCTTCCTTTCTTATTACTGCGGCCAGAGAATCACAAATTGCAGCTTGCTGCATCACAGTATTTGCTGTAAGATATATAGCTACAACTTTGAAAATGAGTTTTCCTCAACACCATGTTACCGAGACAGCTTTGTGGCTGGATCTACACTGAAATATGTGACAACAGACCACAAAAGGACTGCACCAAAAGCAAAAACAAGAGGGCAGAGACTCAAAGGCAGAGACAAAGACAGCCCCTAGAGAAGTGGGCTGTTAATATCCTTGCAACCAGCACAAAAGTGGAGAGGTCTGCACGCTCCAGAGGTGGGAAGCTGCATTCCACAGCAACTGGTGACAAGTTTCCAATACACCCATATCATGGCTTCATTTTCACAGAAGCAACAGTGATCTCTTCTTTACTGCAGCGTACGTGAAGCAGAACACAGCTTAATATAGCTTTGCAGACTCCAGACTGAGAGCGTTGCAGGGTCTGCAGCTCTCCCGTTGACTTTGTCACGCCGGCCAATTCTTTGCAGCCCAGCAATCAGCTGGCAGCTTATTGTTCCCAGATTCCCTGTTCTGTTCCCAAAAGGTCCCAGATTCTTCTCAGAACTATTACAGACAGAAGGTGGTTGGGTTTTTTTTGTTTGGTTGGTTTTTTTAACAGGTTCGGGTTATCGCAAGGTACCAACACTGCGGACCGTAAGGTGGCTGCCAACAAGATCTCAGGAACGAAGCCGAGCTCCCTGGCAGTAACAGCTGTACGACGT
>NW_009647735.1:9428282-9465744 GCF_000708025.1 Charadrius vociferus
GCTCTTCCAATGTTAGGATCATAGAATGGTTTAGGTTGGAAGGGACCTTGAAGATCATCCAGTTCCACCCCCCTGCCCCGGGCAGGGACACCTCCCACCAGCCCAGGGCCACGTCCAACCTGGCCTTGAACACCTCCAGGGATGGGGCAGCCACAGCTTCTCGGGGCAACCTGCGCCAGGGGATCACCACCCTCAAAGTGAAAAATTTCTTCCTAATGTTTAATCTAAACCAGCCTTCTTTCAGTTTGAAAGTTCTTCACTTCCTCTGTATTTGCATATCTTGCATATATTTGCATACCCTTATTTCCCACTTTTATAGCAGGAGAAGCAGCCCCTCAACCTGTATTTGGGTTTATATCAATGGCATACCACACATCACCTAACAATGAGACAGACAATAAAACTCTTGGTACATATTTGGCGGTGAAGAGACACACAGATGCTTTTTGCATACACGGAGGTAATCCAAAACAAGGAGTTCTTAGAACAAAAGGACTCATTAGTCCCCTATTACATTAAATTCAAAATTTGATATAAAGTAACAAATGCAATGCCTGATAAGCAACTTTTTTTTTTTTTCCAGCAAGGTACTCATTCCAGTTAAAGAGTTTAACATATGGTAAAATGTAATAAATCAGATGCAAAAGAAGTTTTAACTAATTACATAATGGCTTATTGAATTTAACACTGGTATAGCCTGCCAGTTCTTTCTGGGTAATGTCCTGGGTGAGATTCGCTTACGCAGCAGGGCAGAATTGAACCAATGGATTACAAACTCAAAAGAGGAAGTAAGTTTTTTTAAGGGAATCCTGAGGCTGGAGAAGAAGAGCAGAGTAAATAGCAGCAGGAAGGCAGCCTGGATGATTTAGAATGGGAACATGCCAGCACATACTTTCACGCTGTAAGTGGTAAGGAAAACCACAGTTACTAAGGCGAGTCCCTGCAACGATAATATAAATCATGGATCCATGTAGAAAGACACTTGGAAAAATTACAGCATGATGTCTCTTCCCTTGTCACTTCCCAAGCCTGACAGGCATTGTCTAGTCTCCTATTTAGAGGAAACCTTCCGGTGGCAGATTCTCTACGATATCCTCTTTAAATGATGGGACAAGCACAACACACAGGACTCAAGATGCAGGTACACTAATAATGTGTACATAATGTTTTTCTGTCCCTTTCCTTACAAATCCTAGCATTCAGTTTGCTTTTTTTTGGGTGCTGCTCCTGGCATTTTCATATAATTATTCATTATAAATCCAAGATAACACCCTTCAGCATTAATAGCTAACCCATCCACACTCCTAACCAAAACAAACAGGCTCTGTTTTCTGGTTGCAAGGCCACATAGCAAAACCCGGCCCCCTTAGGGTCACACAGCGCTGAGCCTCCCCTGGACCTTCCATGGTGCCATTGCGGGTGTAAGACAAGACCCCACAACCCCAAAGGCATTCTGGGCTCAGTGACACTCAAAACAGAAAGTGCACAGCGAGTTGACATATCCCTAACAACCTCATGGCCCCAGTGTCCTCCTTTTGAAGTCAAGAGCAGAATTTGAATGAATTTGACCTCATCTTAATATGTCACTGAAATTTTGAGTTCATTAAAATATATACTTATGCTACTGCTCATGTGCTGTAGCAAAAGAGCTATTATCTTTATCATTTTAAAGAAATAGCTGCAATTACAATGTACTAACAAGCTGCAGTTGTTATAACAACCAGGCAAGGTTAAAGGCTTGGCAAAAGCTGTACACACTGGAGTTTATGATCTATAGCAAGTGGGAATGCACTAAAAGGACAATGAACAGCTGCTGCCTTCCAGTTAAAGCGGTTTTTAAATAAAGATGCTTCCTCTCCTCCCCCCCCCAACTTTCCACCTTCTTATTGCTAAGACTACTGTCTTCAGTCATGAAGCCCCATTCCACCTCTCTACCACAGAGCTGAGCAAAGCTTAAAAGGGCTAATAATGAATTCTCTGGGGTTTGTTGGGCTGGAAACTAAAAGAAAAAAATATATATTAAAAAAAAAAATCAAGCATCTTTCACATACAATAGAACAGGGTTTGTAAAGTAGACTGAGAAGTTAGAAATAAAGTTAACGTCTAAAGTTCTATTAAAAGAATCACAGCTGACACTATTTTCTAATTACTATGAGGCAATTACACTGCTCTAGACTTAAAGTGGGAGAAGGGTCCCATAAGGCACCCTACAGACAGATTTACACTGAGCTTACAGTTACCAACAGCAAACGCCAAGGGCATATTAATAAGTTTGCCACCTTTAAATAAAAGGCAGAACCATAGCTTTCAGAACATTCCTCTTTTTCCTAATGTTTTCATTCAAACTTTTAAAGGAGCAAGAAGTTAGCAAAGCAGACAGACGCACACCACAAGACAAAGTTCATGAAGTCCTAAAAAGCAATGAGCAATTTGAAATACACTTCTTTACTTTAAAATAAAGAAACAAAAAAAAAACCCCAAACAATAAGGCAATACCTAATTTCACATATTCAAATTGCTTGAAAATACACTGGATAAGCGTAATGCTTAGCTTTCAAAACTCCCACAGTTCTGGCACTGAACTAACACACCTGCAGACCAGTCCATGCTTTTGCTGACCATAAAGCTGCCACTTATCGAAACATTTCACTCAAAAAACATTAATTCAGACAGAAATGTCTCAAGCTATGAACAAGCATAGCCCAGAGCTGGCTGCTACAATCACGGCGCGACACAGGAGACACCCATGGATTCCTGGAGGAAAAGGACGGTCTCTAATCCGGTATTCTGCCTGAGAAAAATGCAAATTGCTCATTGTCACACGTATTGTAGCTTTAAAGGCGGACACAGCCAGCCTAGAGAATAAGATGGAGCGTTCTGTTGTTCCACACCTCGCTTGCACAGAGGCAGTTTGTTTTCCAAGAAGCATCTGAGGTGAAGTCAAAAAACACACCCCTTCCCCCAAAAAGAGTTCATGCTGTATTTCTTGGCTCATCGCAAGCTTCTCAGCCACTTCAGTTCTGAGAGAGAGGCCCTGGGGATTCTCTTCTCTACTTCTCCCAGCCCCAGCAGATTTTGGCCATTGCTCCAATGATCCAGACTATGATCCGTAACCATGGCAGGTCCGACTGACCTGGACAAGGAGCATCTACAGATACACTTCTCCACAACCACGGAGTCACTTACTCAGTACTAGATGTCTGCTCACACTCGGGGAACTAAGAGTACAACCACGACGCACTTTGAGGGAGAGGATATCACACTTTATGCCTTAAGGCTCAGGAATGAGGCATTCCACACTTCATTTCCAACTTTCTTTTAAGGCATAAGTAAAAGCAGCTGTTAGAGGTATCAAATCTTCACTCCACCATAAAATCACAGTCCTTAGTAAAACTGCACAGTACAACTGTTTCTGCTCTGATTTATTAATTAACATGCACAGTGCAACAGCCTCTCCTAGAACACAGCCTTCCAGCAAAGCAGAACAGGCAACTTCAAGTTAATTACCATCATTACACTTCATCTTGCAGAAATCCATACCAAAAACATAGGTATGAGCTCTCTCCTGCTTTCCGACCCTTTTAAATGATTTGGTTAACCTACCGGAATCACCTAAATGAGAAATACAGCAGATCACTAAATACCTATCACATATGTACTTGGTTAATACAAACTGCTTTTCAATTAATATGAATATATCAGGTGCTTTTAATACTTTTCTTGGCTACACATCAGGATAGTGAGCACACAAGTTCTCTACTAGTGCCTAAATCTGCCCATATACCACCTGGTAACTCACCTCAGCCCACCCAACTGCACACAATCTTTTCCCCCATCCCCAAGAAAACCAACAGTTCCTCAGCAAAACAAGCTCCCAAAATTTGCTTTATTGTCTATTCCTTCTCCACACAACTTCAAACCTGAGGTACGCATCTCCAGCTCCACAGAGCTCCATGTTCAGCCAAACCCACAACCCTTTGCACCATCACAAATGCTGCAGACGGAGCCATCAGCAATCTCGCTCCTGTCCAGCTGCAGCTTTTTTAGGGTAATTCCCCTGAGGAGTACCAGTGTGGTCCCCACCCTGATCAGTCTAATTAGTATCCACCCCACGCTGACCCCTAACATCATCTAGGATGGAGAGCTGTTGCTGAAAGCAGTTGTTCACAACTAGAAACAGTATTTTTCCTTTATGTTCTCTCCTAACAACGCTTCAGGGCTATTTAAATTCTCAGTGCAAACTCAAGAAGTGGATGCTGGAAGCTGCTCTCCCTCATTTTGTGCTAATTCGAGAGAGCAGAGACTCGCCAGTCCTTGTTGTTGTCTGCTCCCAGCTATTTCAGTAAAGAGGAAAAAGCTGAACTACGCACGCATGTGCTTGAACGATGCCTTCTCCTTTGGAAGTTTAAATTCATGAGTCCTTGGCATCAGCTCTCACACACGTATGTAGCATCGATCACCTGCTATTAAATACTGTGAATATGGGTGTAGAATATTAATCTCACTGCTTTTTTTTCCTCTCCTTCTGTCAAAATTATGTACTTTGACCCCACAGTCCTCAGAAACAGAGAACAGAAGATATAAATTAACCAGGACTCTCGATTCCCCAAGTTTAAAAGAATCTGGCCCCTTGTGTTAACTGAAAGACTTTTAGGAAGCCAGTGACTGAGGTGGCAGTCTGTCAGCTTGCGGGAGGCGATTCCTCTATCTCAGCTGGATCCTGTCTGCAAGGATTGATCGCACCCCACTTCATATCACACTGCCCCTTGTCCTTCCAGGATGTCAGGAACTTCCACGTCTTCCAGCTACTTGAATGTTTTTCTTCATTTGGTTTTATTTATCCATCTACATCACTGAAGCATCTTGGTCTGACAGTGGCATTTGCGTGAACAGAGGGGAAGAATTGGTTTAAATGTTAAATAACGTCTGCTTTTCTGGCAGTGAATAGCCATGATTTTCTTTTATGCCCTGAAATGCTCCAAAATAGCGCTTTTCCCTGCCTTGGGGTAGAAATAGTTCATAGACCATCTGCCTACACGTTGCGTATCTTTACGTGCTTTTCTGTTCACTCATATTTTCTTACCACAAAAAATCGACAATCAGATTTCTTGACAGCAAACACAGACTGAAGCTATTTGGGGCCACAGCCATCCTCCGAATCAGCAGGACAGGACTCTGATCTCAGTCAGAGGATGTTTTGCCACAGTAACCCAAGCTAGCATGCTTGGCGGCAGCCATGGTATTCCATCTGCGGCGTAATACTGTGTTCACATGGCTTTGTGGTAGAAGGAGTACCCAGAGGGTGTATAGCAACATGCTTTGTTGGACTCCATCAGCAAAAACACAGAATACAGTTAAACATTCCAGAGATCAATGATAAACCACAGCTTCTCCAATCATTAACATTCTCCAATCATCACAGACACTAGGAAGGACTGTTAAACAACTTCTGTTGTTTGTGGGTTGTTTTTTTTTAAAAAAAATACATTTGGAAAAGTAATGCAGGCATTCATTAAAGATAGGTACTAAGTTTCTCTTCCCAAAGACAAATACATTGACATTTGTAAGCCACCTCTGATCTGTACTAGGCAGCGCTAGAAATTTTCCCGTGGCTACTCAAAGTTGCTAGAACTTCAATGGGAAGCTGTGATTACTATGCAGCAAACCTATAATCAGGAGAACAAAAGCAGAGAAGTTGGCTCTACTGCATCACCGGGTGTTCGTTAGGGGGTTGTTTGGGGTACACAGGACACCTGGGGCGATGGCAATTCAAGATACATTGCAGATAGAGCCACTCTACCAGTCATGCTCTAGAAAGTCTTATCTAATTTATTAAAACTAAGAGACTGCTAGAACAAACAAAAACCTCGAGGCAGATTGTATCAATTGGCACCAAATTATCAAACGCTTCATCAACCCGAGTCCTGTACTCCATACTCAGAAGTCAAACTAAAGTTCCCAGATTTTTCCAGAGTAAAATGTCCAGGGTTACTACAACAAAAATTAAAAGGTTAAATCATGTAAATATTATGAAGTTAACTTCTTCCTCTGATGACAAGAGGAAGAAACCTCTTCAGACAATGGTTATAAATGTGACATTGACCCAGCGACGGTCTATTAAATTAGAAAACTACTGCAATTGATTGAGAACACTTGGACTGCACCTACACAGAAAGTTCTGAGAGGATAAAATATCTTCTCATCGGAAAGGTCAGGCTTTTGAAAAGATGATTTATTCTAAACAGAAACTTAGTGATTTTTTCCACTTCATTGATCAAATGTATTAGAACAAAAATCCAATTACTATTTCTGATTGATTTATTAGCAGGTCTTGGAGACCTCATTGCAGTAACAATATTATTTTTGTATCTTCCAGACCAGGAGGATTCACAGCTTGGAAAAGCAGCCTTCTGTCACACCGGAAGTATTAGATTAAATATGAGAACAGCGACGTGTTTTTGTCAGCAGAACTTGCTGCAATGCTATATTCAGGTGTCTGAAGTATTTTTCAGCACCGCAGAGCACATTAAGAGCTGAACTCGTGTCACTGTACACTGTATTAAACTCCAGGCTAAGCCATTTGCAGCGGATATCACATTTCCTACTTGTTCTGCACAATGTTAGCAAACCGAGCCTGCAGTAGGGACCGACAGTGAGTCAGAAGTGTTCTAGATCCCATAAGCAAATGCCAATTCAAGGAAGCAGAAATGATCAAAAGGCCATATTCCTGTTCTATAGCAGTATGGGCCACGGCTGGAACGGGGAGTGAGATTTCCTTCACAAAGTCGAAGTCACACCCCGGGCCTCACTGTTCTTTGGGGCAAAGGAGGGCTCACAGGAGGCAGTGCAGGTGTTTCTCGGGCTCCAGTTCCTCCCTGTACTGGGAGAGATGGAAGGAGAGAAATCCTGGAGCTCTGTGCTCCGCATTTCTCTTTAGTCTAGAGAAAAGAAGATTGAGGAGGGATCTTATTAATGCTTACAAATCCTTAAAGGGAGGATGCCAGGGGGATGGGAACAGTCTGTTTTCAGTGGTGCCCAGTGATAGGACGAGAGGTAATGGGCACAAACTTGAACATAGGAAGTTCCATCTTAACATGGGGAGCAACTCCTTTACTTTGAGGGTAGTGGAGCAGTGGCACAGGCTGCCCAGAGAGGTGGTGGAGTTTCCCACTCTGGAGACATTCAAAACCCACCTGGACGCCATTCTGTGCAACTGCTGTAGGCGCCCCTGCTCTGGCAGGGGGGTTGGACTAGATGATCTCCAGAGGTCCCTTCCAACCCTGACCATTCTGTGACTCTGTGATGTACGCAGGATGAGTGCCTGGGCCTGCAGACAAAACCTGTAACAGGCCACGCGTGGCCAAGTCCCACCATGCCACGGCACTCGTTACCCTCATTCCCAGACTTGCGTGGAGGTGACCGTAAGACTTACCTTTTTTCAAACTTTGTCCAAACCCGCACCTCAGAAATGTGACTATTCTCACATCAGGTATCAAACAACTCCCCGTGGAGACATATCCCAGCTCCCACTGCAGAGGCAATGCTGGAAGTGAGTTGGTCTTCTGGCTGTGAATGGTACAAACCCACCGCATTCATCCCTTGAAAGGGAAATTTAGAAAAAACCCTTTCAAAGGAAGCTGGCACATGGAAATGAATTTTTATGCCAACCATGCTTCTCGGATGCTCCATCCCTGGAGGCGTTCAAGGCCACGTTGGACGGGGCTTGGAGCAACCTGGGCTGGTGGGAGGTGTCCCTGCCCAGGGCAGGGGGGTTGGAACTTGATGATCTTTAAGGCCCCTTCCAACCCAAACTATTCTATGATTCTATGAATGCCGTAAAAAAAAAAAAGGGGGGGGGAGGGCAGTGTGGGGGGGGTGAATTTATTCCTATTTTATAATAGTTGTTACAGAAGGAGACTACTCTTAAGCTGTCGTGGTTCGGCCTCAGCCAGCAACAAAGAACCACACAGCCGCTCGCACAACTCCCACAGTCGTGGAAAAAGGAATCGGCAGGGCAAAAGCCTCTTATAGCCCGGGCACGGGTCACGTGGTATGGAATACCTGCCCCCTGCCGGCTCCTGGGGAGATTAACCCCATCCCTGCCGGAACCAGGACATAAGCCCAGGCCTCTGCTACGGGTTTTGCATTGTCCTGGAAGAATAAAAGGCAAGAAATAACTCTGGAAGATACAAATTAATACACAAATCAAGCCACTGGCCTCTCTCAGCAGATTTATGTTGGCTGTCCTTACGCAGGGAGGAGACCGTAGCCTGTACCAATTCAGCTTCTTTACTGGAAAACTGTCTTCCTTTCCATAAGCAAATCTTGGAGAGATGAACTGCTTTTTGTTGGTGGTTTTTTTTTTTTTAAAAAAAAACAACCTCAAACTTTTAAATCACAGTGTCTAAAAAAGCTACCAAAACACTTCTTCTTGGTAAATTTCAGACATCAAATTGAAGTACATCAAGCCAGCGTTGCCTTTACAGTGTACACAGTGTTCTGAGGCTGCTGAATTCATGTCTTGCTATGTAACACTTTTTTCCTATAAATAAATAAATAAATAGATATTCCATCATAACCACTGAACTTTTTTCCATACCTGACTATTTAAGAAAAAAGTTACAAGAAAAAATTGGAAAACAGAAAAAACTAAGTTATTTTTCAATGTTTCTTCTTAATCACTTTGACTTTTTAGCTCTTTGCCCATTGATGATACTTTTACTAATGCATGCCTTTATTTCTTGAAATTGAATTTTTCTTGACTGGCATTAGCTGGGATAATGAATTTAATGATAATACATTAATATATAGTAAAATTTTCAACTGCAGCTCTAAGTTATCTGCATAGCAAGTCAGGAAATTAATTATTCTACAGTGGTTCACAATTTCCCACCTGTAAGTTTACCAGGAATGGCATCAAAGCTCTGGGGCAAATAAAGTGAATTAACAACTCAGACTTCAGAGGATTTTATTTTATGCTACATACAGTGTAAATTTGCTTGGAAGGTGATATATTCCTTGTTGGTTTACCCATGTTGGTTTAATGTCACTGATATCTTTGGCTGCCAGAAACAGTAAATAAATGTGATAAACAACACGTGCAGTCTAGTCGAATATACTCTCATTGCAATGCAACAAGGGAAATATTATAAAATATGTTTGTCATCAAGCACAGAATATCAACCAGTTGCCGTGTTACTAAATTTTAGCGTATACTGTTATTTCACATATTGACACAATTTTATCCACAACATATCATTTTACCAACAATTTTTGTCACATCAGGTATTTCCTTCTTGCTAAACTTACATTTTTCTCAGGGATTTGAACCCTGACCTGTTATTTTGCATTTGAAAATTTCCATTTACCTTTGGATTAGAGAAGTAGGGCCCAACGAACCTGGGCAAAAACTTGGGAAAAGGTAGAAACCATTATTGTTGAGAGCAGATAATCCACATCTGAAAGCTGCTAATCAAAACTGCTCAAGCATGGAAAAGATATTGACTGCTCTCCCTATTATCTTGCAAAAATAAACAGACTCACAGCTCTGCTGAGGGCTTTGCTCATTAATTCCCTCTGAGAGTTAAACTTGATAACTGAATATATTACTCATACATTATTTTGCTATCTTATAAAATTCTAAAGTGAATTAGTCTAACAATGAAAAAGCTCTGACTAATAGAGTTCGAAAGCAAAATTCATGCTTCACATTCCTGTGGAAAAACTCAATAAAGTAAAAAAAATATATTTTTTTAATCTGCTTATGACAAGGCAACAGGCCCAATATTTGACCCTTGTTCACCCTCTTAAGTCTAACAGTTTCCATGGATTCCCACAAAACAGTAGACATCATAATTTTTATATACTCAAAGCAAATAAAGGATAAGTGTTTCCTAAAAGGACTCTCATCGCAAGGAGTGAATGGGGCTAAGCTCTAAATTAAAATGCCACAGACAGCTGGTGAAATAACAGCTCCTTCCAACCCCCCCACCCCCACCCCCATTTACCTGCAGTCAGATGGTGCTTCTGTAAAAGAAATTGGAAGAAATAAGGAAAGAAGAAAAAGAAAAAAAAAAAGAGTACATCAAAAGCATACATCAAAAGCTTAACCATTCAAGCATTACCATTTTCTGTAAGCCAGGTCTTACCCTGGAGAGGTGGCGCAGGTTACCTGGCAGCCCTGGCACAGGTTCATCCCGAGCAGACAGCAGAGGTTCGGCAGCGGAGGCTGGGGCTGCTTCCCGGCACCGCTCCTGCCCAGAGCAGCGCGCGATGCTTAGAGGCAACAAACCCCCGAGCCGTCTTCACATCCCCTGGTTGTTCCTCTGGCAGGAACGCAAGTTACCCAGCATCAAGCAAGCTCTTCAGGAAATACGGGCATGGAAAGGCAAGCTGTGTGGAGTGGTGGACACGCTGGAGGGGAGGGATGCCATCCACAGGGATCTGGACAGGCTGCAGAGCTGGGCCTGTGCAAACCTTATGCAGTTCAACAAGACCAAGTGCACGGTCCTGCACATGGGCTGGGGTAATCCCAAGCACAAATCCAGGCTGGGCTGAGAATGGATGGAGAGCAGCCCTGAGGAGAAGGACCCGGGTGTGTTGGTGAATGAGAAGCTCAATATGAGCCAGCAATGCGCGACTGCAGCCCAGAAAGCCACCCACAGCCTGGGCTGCATCCCCAGCAGTGTGGCCAGCAGGGTGAGGGAGGGGATTCTGCCCCTCTGCTGCCCTCTGGGGAGACCCCCCTGCAGTGCTGCCTCCAGCTCAGGGGGTCCCAACAGCAGAAGGACACGGAGCTGTTGGAGCGGGGCCAGAGGAGGCCCCGGAGATGCTGGGAGGGCTGGAGCCCCTCAGCTGGGAGGACAGGCTGGGAGAGTTGGGGGTGTTCAGACTGGAGTAGAGAAGACTCCGGAGAGACCTTAGAGCCCCTTCCAGTGCCTAAAGGGGCTCCAGGAGAGCGGGGGAGGGACTTTTTACAAGGGCATGTAGGGATAGGATGAGGGGGAATGGCTTCAAACTGGAAGGTGTTCAAGGCCAGGTTGGATGGGGCTTGGAGCAACCTGGGCTGGTGGGAGGTGTCCCTGCCCAGGGCAGGGGGGTGGAAGCAGATGATCTTTAAGGTCCTTTCCAACCTAAAGCATTGTATGTGTCTATGAAGTGGGATGGGATGGCTGCTCCTGAAACCTCTGGTGGGAAACTCATAGCAGGGTGGCAGCTAGACCCTTTGCATGGGGACACAGCACTTGAATTACAGGTTCTTAGCAAGCGCAGTAAAGGGTAAGCTGAAAAGAAGAAAGAAAATTAAAAAAAAAAAAACAACAAACAAAAAAACCAACAAACCAGACCAATCCAGAAGTCTCTCCAGACTGCTGGAATGCTAGCAGACTGAAAATCAGCAGAAGAGAAGCAGAACTTGGCTGAAGAAGGTTATCAGCTGGCATTGGAGTAGTGTAAAACGAGAGACAATCCAGGAACACATATGCTGGGTGACCCAGAAGCACACATGACCTCCAGAAATCGCTTGGACTGAAGGAGAAACCTTTGTGATGGAGATGATCAAGACGCAACAGAAAAGTTTTCCTGTCAGAAAACAGAAGAAAAATGAACATAACATGCACATTTCATGTAGGAAATGCTAGGAGCTGCATACTATGGGCAAAACAAATTTGGAACCAGAAGAGAAGAGGAACAACTTTGTGCCACTGACAGCGGAAACTGGGCACTGCTCATCTACTCCCTGACCCTGCTCTTGGCTCTACGGTACACAAGCTGCCATGATGGGAGGCTGTAAAATATGTTTTCCGTCCTGTCTTAAAAAAAAAATTGTGATGCTGCAGAATTAATGACTAGAAAATCACTGAGAGTTGTTCTGTGTAAGGCTCTACAAAATGACATTTTTGAAGCCATGTAACTCCAAGACATTATTTTAATTGAAAAAAAAATCTTTCATTCTGATTAAGAAGAAAAAGTCAGGTGACTGCTAAATTCAATGTCCAAATGGCAAAAGACACAAAACATGATCAGAGCATTGTTCTCTGTCTTGTAACAGTACACTCAGGCTCTTCTGATCAACTTTCCCCTCCTTTAGAAAAGCCCACACATTTTTAAATTGCATGGCCTATGACAACAAGATTAAAGGGAATAACAATGTATTTGTTCTGAACAGGCTGAAAAACACATGATCCAAGGTTTCTCTGAAGCAGAAATCAATTTTCTGTAAAAAAAGCAAACAACCACACCTTATTTTATCAGTCTTCCTTTGATAGTAAGAAATACCAGTACCAGTATGTACATGTAATCAATCTCAACAATGAGGTTCCCCGCTAAACCACGCTCCTGTAACCTCAGTGGATAGAACAGCACACCATCAACAAAATAGAAATAAGAGGCTACCCATTAATTAGCAGTCTCAGTTGCTACAAATCTCGGACAGGGAAGGTACTCTTGAGAGAGTCTCACTCGACCATTGCCCCATTCTTAGTCTCTTTCCCAAGCATCCTTTTTTGGATACCATCAAAAACGTGGGATATTGGGCTAGATCAACCTTCAATTCAACCATGTGTGGTCAGTTCTTATGTAATTAAAAAAGACTTGTTTTTTAAGTCTTAATCCACATATATTATTTAATTTACATAAAACCCAAAAAATTTCTCTGCTTTGACGTGCACTTATCAGACACCTGGAGTGGGTATATCCAGAACGCACAACAGCCTGCAGCACGGCAAAAACTGTCTCATCTCTCGACTGCTGCTTGCTCGATGGCAGCGCCGGCGGAAAGTGTAACACAGGAGGGGTCTGCGGACTGCCAGGATGGAGGGAAAGGGACGAGCAGCACATTCCCATTGCTAGATAATCTGACAGAAGATGGTCTGTGCAAAGAGAGAACAGCACTCCGGGAGACGGAAAGCAGGGAGACTCCTGTTGAAACACACCGCTGTGGCCTCAACAGTGACTTATGGATTGTTTACTTCTTCTCAGGGTCACCACCGGGAACATCAGCATCCTCTACTGCATAAAAATTACAGTAGTGAATCATACCTTAGCCAGGTTTCATTAGGTTTATCAGTGAACTGAGCGATTAAGCACACAGGGGACTCAGATCACTCTCAAAGATCAGTTATTGCAAATACAAAGCAGCATATAATTAAATTTCTTCTTTTCCGTGCAGGACATTAATTCATCAATTGCTGTTCGTGAACAAGAGCTATTGCACTGCAAGTTTTCTCTCACAGTGGCTTGTGAGAATTCGCAGTGTTGTCTTCTCAAGCTCAGCCACGCGTTAGCCAAGGGCAGGCATTTCTGTTCTTTAAATTAAGCTCCATAACCTCCAGGAGGACCAGAAGTCCTTCAACCTCCATACATCCAGAGCTACCACTAAACCAACAGGAGAGCTCAAATGTCGTAGAAACTAGCCAACCTATATTCACCGGTTTATATATAGATTTAAGAGACTGACTGTATCACCCACTTTAAAAGTACTGGCCTCTTATCAAATCAGTAACTGTTCCTCAGCAGAAGCAGAGACAGATTGCACGAAACATGTTGTGATTTGCAAAGTCCTGTAAATATAAGCTAAGAAGTATAAAAAATGTGCGTATGAAAAAATACGCAGCCCAAAAAAAGTAATTAAGGAAAGTATGCGTAACAAAACAAGTTAGATATAAATGCAAATGATGCTGCACAATTCAGGGCATTGGATAAAATAAATATAATTTAACCAGTTCATATAGGATACTAAGAAAAACTCACATTCTGTTATTGACAGATGAAGAGGATTTAATTAGCAGCAGGGGAAGAGTGGAAGAAAAACTATCCCCAGTTAGATGAGAAAAAATTATTTTTAGTAATAAGAACATTTAAAACTTTGACGAGTGTAAGTTCTCCTCCTTTGAGTCTTTATTCAGCTCCTCACTGATGTAAGGAGGAAGCAAAATCCTCTGGGGCAAGCTATTCTTGTATTTCTCCATCAACGTTTCTCACATTCTCCCTTCAAAAAGCTGGTGCTGACTATCACTAGAGACAAGAGTGCAGAGATAGGGGGACCTTGTTTTTATCTCATGTGACAACTCCTATATTATAAAATCCTAAAACCAAGGAATCATGAGGCCTCAAAATCTGTGTATGTTCAAATGTAGGGATCCAAATCCAGCAGGAAGCGTTAACAAAAGTCTTTTTATTGATTTCTGTGGACATTACGTGGGCCCCTAGAGATCTCAGCACAGATGAGAGCTGTAAAATATATTCACAGGCCTGTCAAAACCTGAAGACTAATAACCTAATGCGAAGTTGCTAAATTGGAGATCCAAAGACATCCATCAAAATTTTATTGAGGGGCACGAACATTTCAAGTGACATCAGGGTAATACGAGCATGTAACGCAGTAACAGGCTATGTTTCCTTTTGCCTTCCAAGCCCAGTTAAACACTGTCATCCTCTATAGGAAAGTTGCACTGATAGGGGAGGAAATGAAATTCACAGCTGAAAAAATGTGTTAATCTACAGGAAGGTGAACCAGACAGAAACTTCTGCATGAGCCTGAGCAACACAGCAGGCTGTGTGCTAGGGAGCATCATGCAGGAGCAGACACCTGGCTCACCCTGCCCCAGGAGGACCATCTCCTAGGACAACGAGGAGGTCACACCATTTCCTAGGACGACGAGGAGTTCAGACCATCTCCTAGGATGACGAGGAGGTCAACAGCTCCGCGTGCACACCCGCCTTGTCCCACAGGTCCACGCAGCAGCCCCCCTTCCAGCAGTCCTGCTTTCCTGTGTTGCCACTGCTGTGCTCTCTAACGGCATGCAGTAATGGAGTAACTGGTAAACGGTGGGAAATGTGTCTGTAAAATTCCAGATGGCACAAAAAGCGAAAGATACAAGAGTGGCTTAAAACAGGCTTTACAGTACATGGATGAAACTATTCATTCTCCAAAATAACTTTGGTCTCCTTTGGTTTTGGGTACTGGTTGCACAGTCCATGCAGGCAGAACCTTTCCAGCAAACAAAGATTGGTAATCCCACTTCTGTTTTTATTGTGTGTCCTAAGGTAAATCCATCTACCAACAGTTACAATAAAATTCCCCTCTCTATGTTGGTTCAACATAGGATGTGAACCCCATCCTTGTTTCTATAGCATGGTTCATTAACCCTCATGAAATGCCTGGGGGAAATCGATTTTCCATCTTTGAATTTTCCAAAACAGATATAAGAAACTTCAACTTACCATCTCAGAAACAAAACCAGAATGATTACACTAAAATATAGCCAGAAACTTTCCTAGACGCTCAGATTTCTACAGACATGCCAAACTGCCAACGTAGAGACATACAGCTCTGAATTTAACACACTCTGGTCTTTCCTTCAAGGCATCCTCTTTAGTTCATGTTGCATAGGGTTACACTTACACATGACATGAAATTAAACTAGAGAACCTGACTTTCAAACTCAGGTGCATTTAAAGAAAAATAAGAAGTCATTAATTTTAAGGTGCTAGGCAAAGTTTTGTTCTACATAAAACTGCACTATAGCATCACCAAGATGACCGACGGACAGGTTTTGGTATATTCTTTAACAATTCCTGTATGGTCTCTATTATCCTCAGTAATAGGATGTTTGTTACACAAATGGTTTGCCTCAACAGAGGTCCATGGGAAGAAAACAAGGAGGAAAAGATCAGGTTCAAGATAAACCACTCCTTAACAAAGCAGTTAATTTTTGAAGACTAATGCCAGGGCCACCATTTAAAAAAAAAAAAAAAGTTAGCTTACCTTTCTGAGTTTGATCAAAGCTCAGACACAGGAACACAGAATATTTGTTGCCAGGTTTTAAAGGACTTTTTATCATCAAGAAAAAGTTGGCAGTGATGAGAGGGAAGATGAAACTGGCAGAGAAATGTAGCGTGAGCGTCTAAGAACCCGAGTTTGCAAGTGATCATCAGGCGAGGTTTCAGATACAAAAACATCATATGTTGCTCATAATTCTTAAAAGGTAATGAAAAAGCCACAATACCTTGCATTTATGGCTTTTGAGAGGATCAGATATTCTCTACTAGTCAAAATCTTTTCGAAGGATATAAGCAGGGGAGGCGAGATTTGGCCACACTCCCACCTGCAACACAGGCTGTCAAGGTCCTTGGCTCACACTAAGAGTACGTGAATTGTAAAAATTTTATCCCTAGAAAAAGGCACAAGGACTAAACGTGGGGAGCAAACACCAGGACGGAGGAAAAAGGGAAGGGAGATGTAGGCTCACCTGTGACACTGGGACTCACACAGCAGATCAAGAGTCTGAAGACAACTCACCAAGACTTCAAGAACTAATTTTTAACCACAGCAGCAGTAGAGTCAGGAGCAATGAATCCTTCTCTCTCTGCAAAGGGAAGCCAGGCAGGTCTTCAGAACCTGTTTCGGGCTCTTATGGAGACTAACAGAATATTTTCTTTTCAACCAAAATGCACAAAGTGGGACCAGGTGGCAATGCTCCTTTTCCTGAAACTGGATGAAGTTAAAGGGAGGTTTTGCAGACGCAGTTATCATAGTTCTTCCACATTTAAACTACTTCACGTATAGTAGGTAACAGAAGCTCCTGCTTTCCCGTGAAATATCACACCAGAGAACATGACTGCATGTGTCGGTAGTTTTCTCCTGTTTCCAGGACTGCATAAACTATTAAAGTTTCAGTGGTGGTATAAACACACTCTGAAAATATTTTTACCATTCACGTGTAGAACATCAGCTTCCCCCGAGGAGCCCAATTACAACTCACCGTGTACCTCAAGCCAAACTCCCAGAAACGAGATGCTCACTTAAAACATCAAAACTAAGTTTTCATCGGGAAACAGAATGCAGTTGTGGACTGGTTATGTTTCGGCTTTGGTTTCAATTTAGCGAAACTGCCTCATGGCCAGCACTGCTACCGCAGAGTCAGAACGCCACGGTGCTCAGACAGAAACGCCTCTGGCTTTCTGAGCCGCTTCCAACAAGTTGAGTGAGCAGGGAAGCCTCTGAGAGGCCTTCCGTCAGGTCAGGGGGTGGATGTTGGAGCTGCTGTGGTGGCCGTTTCAGTATGCAGATTTCTCAACAGGCTCAGTAACGGATCACAACCCACTCGTTCTTACCCAGAGAAACAATGAGTTTCTAGTCTCAGGTGTAAACTGAGACCAACTCTACTCAATATGGTGTAAAAGCAGATTAAGCAAGGTCAGGATTAAACCATCTGGAATACAGGAGAAAAGCAAACCCAAAATAATACACTTATTGTCTGTAAAAAAGAAAAAGTTGATAAGGAAAAAGGGAAATAATTCTTTCCTTACAAAAAAAACCAAAGCAGGAGATCTTAGTGTATCATCTAGACAGCTGTACCATTTTATAAAACAGATTTTCATGATGATTCCAAAAGCCTGACAATAATTCCTCTATTTTAGACAGGAATAACAATTCTTTTGTTCTGGTTGCTCTTTAGCTGACGTCTTTCAAGTAGCGAACAATCATTTTCAGTTTCAGAGGAAGCCAAAAGAGATTACCTCTATTTCATCTCATAATCAAAGCTGTCCTATTTGTAGTATGATCTATATTTGAATCTTATTTGCCCATGTGAAGATACTTCATATGCATTTAGCTTTGTACATTGTGTATTACTAAAAACCAAACAAAGCAGAACCACATTCTGTTTCCTTGAAAGCAAATGCAATTTTTTGCTTTGATTTCAGAGATAACAGCATTGGGTCCTGAACGCAGACGGGAGGTATTGGGAACAAAGAACACGCTGTGGCTCACTAATGCGCAGGGAGGCAGCACGTAAACTGCTAAAGCCACTAACTGCTCTGACAAACAGAAAGGCTCTAGGAAGAGTTTCTGAAGTGAACAAACAAAAGCCAAAACAAAACAAACCACCCCAAGCCAGCCAAACACCAGTGCACCCCATCCACGGACTCCCATTAGAGAAGGAATGAGAAACGCCGCTGTCCCGCGCTTTGCTCTCCAGGCGGGTGCTGCGGCGCAGGCAGGTGTCATGTTCCTTGTGTCCATTACAGCCCACCAGTTCCAGCACATCTTCATCTCACCTGCATTCCCTGATGTCGATGTGTAACTGCTATCACTGATCTGCTTCTCAAATCATCACAGCATTTTTAAAAATGGCATCATTGGGTATAATGACTACTACAACCAAGTATTTCTCTTCACTTTCTTGCACATAATATAAAAAAGCATCTATTTCTGTTTCTTCACTCACTGCAGACATAAAAATTTTATGTTTTTGTAAATATACTGTGTACAAACACTTTTGGATGATTATCCTCAAGGATTGTCTTGGGATGTAGATAAACTCGAAGAAAATGAGGTTGGAGCATTGCTCACTATAACTTGAAGAAAATGAGGTTGGAGCATTGCTCACTATAACACTATGTTTGACTATGAACATGCTTTTTCCTCCATAACTACATAAATTCTTGTCAGTCAAGAGGGATTACACATTCAAACCCAGAAGCACCTACACTGACTTCAGAACTGGGGCTGAATTCAAACATTTTTTTCTCTCCACTTCAAATTTTGCCGACATCTTTCAGCTGAAGATAAACAAGTGGCAAACAGCATGTGGCAAAACACATACACGTGCTATTCACCAAGCAAATACTTTTTTAGTTCAGTGCTGTATCTACAGCTCAGCAGAGAAAATCCAAGCAGTCCTGGCAGTCTTCTCCACTCTTCCACGGAAGTTTTTCTACTACCACCAGCACCACAGTAATTTCCATTGTGAGGAACGCCATGTTAAGCAGGTGCCTCATCAGCAAACTCTATGAAATGATTTGGCAATTTCTCCTTAGTTCTTGGTGGATAATCATGCGTGTCACACAAGCTGCCAATGCGGCTGAGTATCCAGTTGGCAGGCTAGACCAATTAAGGAATGAGTAGATGAAGACACGAGAGAAATCTTAGATTAAGCTCCGATTGCTTAGTGCATTTGATAGGAGGTAATAGGGACACAAGGCAAAACAACGCAGTCCTCGGGGGGGTTTACTCACATAGTAACTGTGCGTTCACTTTGCTGCAGCAGCTTAAAATATAGGGAAGAAAAAGGGTGGTCAGAGTAACTCCCTCTTACCAGAGCAGCGGTGGAGCCAGAAGAACCTCTGTACTTCACTCACCTACTGCTCAAGCTCGGAAACTCCGTTCTGCCTGGCTGGCTTTAAGTGGTAAGTCCAGCTGCTGTCACTAGCACTGACAGTTCCCACACCTTGCCTTCCTTTTAACTAGGGAAGAAAATACCCAGGAAGAATGAAGCGGTGGAAATGTAGCTAGATTTCAGTTTTGATTATCTCTGTTGGGCACTTGGAAAATCACCTCCTAAGTAATGAAGTCAAACGTACCGCTGGCTGCCCTCAGCATGGAGGGAAAGAATCATCTGGATCTGATCCCATAAATATTCAAGAAAAAACAGGTTTTGACTTTCTGCAGAGCGCTCATTACACAGACCAACTTGAAGTCTGATTGCTTCAACCACTGTACATTTCCTCTTAGCATAATTTATATCACAACACAAGCATTTTAGCTACCTCTAAATTAGGTACAAATTAAGCTACCTCCGAAGAGCCAGAGATTAAATATGCTAAATAACTTTTTTCTAGTATAGGTTGACTGAGTCATTCGTTGCATTTCCAACATTGTGCTACAAGCAAACGTAAAATGAAAAATATAGTATGTCAAATAGAAGAAAACAATCTCTCATTTTAGACATATTTAAACAGAAGCTGAAGTGCATGCTCAAAATAAACTGCCATAAAAAGTTTGTAACTTTCCAGTGGGTATTTCTCACTTTGTATTATGTCGTTCCTTTGCAAAAGGATGTTTTGAGAGGTATTTGGTTGGAGGATGAATTGTTTTTTGAAGAACAGCTCCACCTTATTTCAAGCGACTCTTTCGTGGTTTCCACCAGTGGGATGGATCTAAGTGACCGAGTGCAGTTGTGTGCTGGAGTGCCGCTGTGCTGCTGCCCCGGTGACTGCTGTGCCACCGCAGTGAATCCGTGTCCCTTCACATCCGATGGCTCAGCAACATTTTAAGAAGGACTCGGTTTGCAGAAACAATTTGGGTTTAGAAGGTATACTTGAAGTTTGAACCCATAGCACTCTTTGCGAGTCATCATCGTAGAAATTCAGACACTCCTCATGAAGCTGAGTCGGAGTGTGACCAAGACAATCTTCTTGTAATGGCACTGTGTGTGACAGCGTCACCTATTTGAGAGAGCAGACCAGACGTCGTTTTCCTGGTTGCCTCCTGCCAAGCCCAGGGCTCTCGACTCCATTCCCAAGACCTAGCAGGACAGGAGTTACTCGCAGAAGTAAGGCTCAATAACCCACCAGTGGGTTGGCTATTCCTCATGTGTCCTGAATTAATAAATGGAGCAGAGTATGGAAAAATGCGAGAACTAAGACATCTCTCTTAACTCTAATTTTTTAATGGAAAAGCTGAGACACTAACTGTTAAGAAACTGTAATTCATTCAAATGCAAATGTTGTCACCCAGGACCTGCAAGCTTTAGTTCTCTTTCACTACATTTCCAGGCCTAAATTTTCCAGTCTAAAGAAAAACTGATAATTAGGATGTTAAAGTCTTTTATAACAGACTCCTACTGGGCCTACTGCCATGCACAGGGAACAGTGGGAATCCCACAGAGTAACACTTTCTTACCCATTATGTAAACATTTCTCAGAGAAAACAAGTTTTAAGCAAATATCCAAGCAGTTCAGCACGAGGAGCAGAGCTTTCAGTTTTGCTTTGTAAGTGCCATCAGAAGACAAATCGCAATACCTTCCCTTTCCCAATTCCAAGTGGAGAATTTGTTTAATCACTTCTCCAAATCCCATTTTCCCGGCATAAAACACTGCCCTGCTACTTAGGTTTCTGCCCAGCAGCTGCAGCTGCTCAGAATTCAGCTTTGCTATCGAAACTAAAAGCTACCAGAGGAAAGACCTTGGCACAATAGTTATTATTCTCCGACCTCAGCCAGCAACGCCACGACGAGTCACGGGTCAGGATGGAAGAACACTTTTCACTGAGACAGCCAAGTAGATACATATGCCATTGCACTTCAAGGGTATACGTGTTTTGAAAAAACGAAACCTTTAAAGACTTTTGCTACCTAAAAGTTGAATACACCGTGAGACAGGACAAGGGGCAGGAGGCTACCAAAAAGCCTGCTTCTGAAAGGTAGATGCTGCTCATTGAAGTCACAGGAGTAGAACTGGTCAAAAAATTAAAGGGGTCACAAACAATTTTTTCCATACATTTTGCTAAGGCTTCCAGGCAGGTACATGTTTAGATTTTTTAAGTGTATTGGGCAGATCTCTACACAGCCCAGAATGCTCAACTTGTTCACTGGCATCAGCTGTTCTGATCAAGCTTGACTTGCTCTTCAGTGGATTAATCTGTCCTATAGCCAGAAAATTGCTCACCTAGAGGAATGGAAATAAGCAGACTTCCTAACTCCAAAATTGGTCAAAATAATTAGCCAAGGGCATATTTCTCATTGCCTTGAGTTTTATACCACTGCCACATCCACAAACATCCATCATTCCCACCTGTATAACATCAACTTTGCCGTCTTCTGCTATTACCAATAGAGCACTAGCACAGCAATTGGGGGTCTTAACCACACAGAGAAAGATTACAGAAGCAATCAGTGAGGTTTGGCACAGATTCATAGACTCATAGAATGATTTGGGTTGGAAGGGACCTTAAAGATCATCCATTTCCAACTCCTCTGCCCTGGGCAGGGACACCTCCCACCAGCCCAGGTTGCTCCAAGCCCTGTCCAACCTGACCTTGAACACCTCCAGGGATGGGGCAGCCACAGCTTCTCTGGGCAACCTGGGCCAATGTCTCACCACCCTCAGAGTGAAAAACTTCTTCCTAATATCTAATCTAAATCTCCCTTCTTTCTGTTTAAAACCATTCCTCCTCATCCTATCCCTACATGCCCTTGTAACAGTACCTCTCCAGCTTTCCTGTAGGCCCCCTTCAGGTACTGGAAAGCTTCTATAAGGTGTCCCTAGAGCCTTCTCTTCTCCAGGCTAAACAACCCCAACTCTCTCAGCCTGTCTTCACAGGAGAGGTGCTGTAACCTTCTGATCATCTTTGGGGCCTCCTCTGGACCCGCTCCAACAGGTCCATGTCCTTCTTATGTTGGAGGCTCCAGAGCTGGACACAATATTCCACGTGGGGTCTCACAAGAGCAGAGTAGACGCTGGGAAATGCCCATGTCTCAGATGTAACTGAGCCCTTACCCTTCAAAGACACAGTATATTCCTCAGAACACACAGGGACATCATTTTCTGTGCCTGGTTGCAAAATCCCAGAGACACAAGGAGAACCAACCTCTGCCTGAGGTCCCTTGGTCATCAGTTTTGCCCCCTACCAATGCAGGACACCCTGTCTGGGACCAGCGAGGACACAGCACAGCAGGACTGCAGGGCAGCAGAGAGGAACATACGGGGAATCCCTCGTGTCACAGAGCACACTCTGGAGCAGGGCCCCTCTGCAAAGCATACAAAGCCTGGATCCCAATTTCTCACGCAAAATGCAGAGTTCATTTTGGGGCAGCACATTAACTTAAGAGACAGTTTAAAAGGTACATCAGCGTGAGAGAAAGCAGTAAGCATTTAAAGTCTACGATACTATTATTTTAGAGCAAATCCTCTTCCAGGGATGACTTCAAAAGACTAAACTGAAAATATCACAGGAAGTGATTAATGTGCTAATAGTCATTCAAAACGCAATGGGATTCTTTGCACACAAGGGAATTGGTTTGATTTCCCTTTCGAGATGCGGAAGTAATATATTGTTATAAACATAGATAAGGCTAATTTTAGAACATATGGACTCTGCCATGTGGTTGTTTACTTAGATAGGGTGCTTTAATTTGTCTTGGCACTTTCTAGTGTTTAGGGTGTCTTTCAGGATAAGGATGAGATGTATGGACACATTGTGGGCTAAGAATATAATTAGAAAGCAAAAGCTTTACAAGATCCTTCTTTATTATATCCACAACACTGAACACATTATCTAGCTCTGTACCCTATAATAGAACACTTAACATATACTAAAAGATAAACCAAGAATTAAAATAGTATCATGCACAGTCCTCCATATGTGTTTCTAGTGAGAAGCACCATGCAAAGTCATCAGCTACAAAGAAACCAAACGAGTGTGTATTTTTCATATATAAAGTCTGTCTTATCTGCTTAGAAAAAACATTAACCAGATCTCTTAGGAGCTCCCAGTAGCATTCTCGCTCACGAAAAATAAACAAATATACGCTAAATATAGCATTTATAAAACTGTTTATTCACTAAATATAGGTCTATGGACTATTTTACTCAAAGACTCCCCTAGAAAATGAGTTAAGACTTAGGCATAATTGAGCCAAACCAGTCAAGATGAAGGCCTGCAGAATGCAGATCATCACTGTATATCCTGGGACGATGATAGCTGTGGAGGAGGAAAGGGAGGGCAAATACCTGAAAGAAAATATTCAGGTTTGACGTTAGCAGATGCTCTGCAGAAAATTTTCAAAAGGTTTTCTAAACAAACCTATGTGTTACTGCCTTGCTATGTCAAGACTGAAGGGCACATCTATACCCTTGTACTAAAGGCACGTACTTAACTTTTTACCCAATTAGGCAGCTCTGAAAGAAAGTGCTCCAATGTTCGAGCCTCCATTGCAGCTTGTGCAGTGGCAGAAGGAATTGTCAAGGATTCATGGATATGCCGCCTGAGGGACCATTTGAGCAGCATCACTTCTCAGTTCAGTGTATGAGAGCTTTTCATCTCTTCAGGCTTGCAGACTACCCCAAATCCCAGAATCCCAGCCTGGTGGGGTTTGGAAGGGCCCTCTGGAGCTCCCCCAGTGCCACCCCCTGCCAGAGCAGGGGCACCTCCAGCAGTGGCACAGGACGGCGTCCAGGCGGGTTTGGGATGGCTCCAGAGGGGGAGACTCCCCCACCTCTCTGGGCAGCCTGTGCCACTGCTCTGCCGCCCTCACAGCAGAGAAGGCCCTCCTCAGGTCCAGATGGAACTTCCTATGCTCCAGTCTGTGCCCGTTCCCTCTTGTCCTGTCACTGGGCACCACTGAACAAAGACTGTTCCCATCCCCCTGGCAGGTTCCCTTGAAGGATTTATCAGCATTGATAAGATCCCCCCTCAGTCTTCTCTTCTCCAGACTAAAAATCCCCAAGTCCCTCAGCCTTTCCCCGCAAGAAAGATGCTCCAGTCCCCTCATCATCTCTGTAGCCCTTTGCTGGACCCTCTCCAGCAGTCCCCTGCCCTTCTTGACCCGGGGAGCCCCGAACTGGACATCGTGCTCCAGATGTGGCCTCCCCAGGGCAGAGCAGAGGGGGAGGTTATCCTTATCACTGTCAGTGCCAGGCACTTCTCTCTCACTGGCCTTGGCCAGCTCGACTGCAAAACATGGACATTTAAGTTAAACTGTCTTTGCATTAAATGGGTGCTGAATGGGAGACTCCTATAACTGGTAAGAGTATCCCATGGGCAGTGCAAAAATCTGTGTCCCTCTTAACTGGGTCTGTCACCAGAACAGTGCACCAGAGCACAGCTGAAGGTACAGGAAGAAACACAAGAGACTTCAAAAAAGGAAAGAGACATATTCATGTAGCACCAGCAAGATGGATATGGGGCCACAAATGGCATAGCAGTATTTTAATGAATGAAAAGACAGCTGCCATCAGTTGCAGTTAAAATCAGGGCAGATGCAACCTATACATGATACCTTCAAATACTGTTTCCTGAGGTCACAATAAACATTCAGACTGGGATTCCAATAAGTCTGTAAATAAAAGCGTGAGCTACACACAACCATGAAAAATGAAGAAAGAAAAATCCTCTGAACTTAGGGCCACGGTTTGGGGTATGGTCCCTTGGAGCTGCAGAAAGCTGCATAAAAAAAATAACTATGCAGAGAGCCAGCAAAGGGCAGAGCTCTGTTCTAGGAGAGATGTCCCTCAGAGGTACAAACCTGAAAAAAATCATTGCATATTGAATTCTTCCCCACCTTCCTACTTTGTTAATTTAATACTTCATTACTGTTTCAGAACATTTTAGCTCATGGCAGAACGCAGTTACCTTAATCTCAAAGTTGTCTAAGAAGTAATATTAGTACAAGCAAAGACTATGTAGCATTATTTGTCAGTGAAATTCTCAGTTACATAAATGTACTCTGTGTTTAAGAAGAATCCATGTGGGTCATCTGTTTTACTAATATAGATCGTAGGTAGATTTGTAGAAAATAAGATAAATCCCCAATATTGCTAGACTAACAGCAATATTGCTCAGATAACTGCTTCAACATGGAATTTGTATACAATTATGAAACCATGAAAAACGTGAGCAACAGAAGTCACTTTTCTGTGCAGGGAGGAGTTGAATCATAATTCAGCCGCCTTCCCAAAGAGGAAGGTAATCATGGTCATGAAAATCAGCATATCAAAGTGTGTTTGCATATCAAAAGATAACTCAGCCCCAGATAAACAATGTTTCATTTGCATTCTTACAAATTCCCAGAATTAATCAAGGCACAATATAAAATTTGCCTAACTTAATTAGCATGAACAAAAGGGAAGTGGAAGTCCCTACATACTGCTTTGAAGGCTCATTAGTGCTCAACAGCATCCTGATAAGGTTCAAGTGCAATTAGAGCGGGGTACCGGAGCAGAATGCACTTTGAAAGGCAGAGCCACAGAGGCCGAGGAGTGAGATACTGCCAAGAGACGCCGCAGAGAAACACCATGTGAGGTAACAGCTTCATCCCAGGCACACTCACCGCACAACTGCTGCTTCTGTTTCATGCTTTATTTTTCTTTCCCTTTAAATTTCCTTCACTAGAATACAATTTATCACCCTGATTTCTAAATTATCAGTGAGAAGAACTCCTACATACTTTTACTACTTTGAAACGACTCCTAATGCTATGGCGATGTCAGGATATCCTGTCACTGTCTGAAACTTAGAAGTCCATCCGCCATAAAGCTGAAAGGGTCAGTTTGAGAACTGATATCACCCAGCGACAACTCTAAGGCTTCACTGTGCGGTATCTCATAACAGAAAACAGTCGATAAATAGCCTGTGACAACAGTGAAAGCTGCATCAGCACACGTAGGACAAAGTTTAAACAAGGAAAACATTTATCTCTAAAATTCTTTCAAAAATCCATGACTGTGAAACTGTGAAAGGAAAAACAGCATCACCAATTCAAACCCCTTTCCTCAGGAAGGTCTTCTCTTGCCTAAAGGGTGCAGGAAGTACCAATGTGATAAGAAACCTGACTCAGAAGTACACAACTGCCAAGCTATTGGACATTTGGGGAAAGAAGAATCTCCCTTGTTATTTATATTGGATAAAGGACTTCGGCTTTTTCATACTTGGGTTAGGATTATGTGATGTAGTTAATTGAAAATATTTCCCAACCATTAAGCATGTTGATAGGTTCAGCCTCCAATTCTTCAACAAAATATTCTATATCTATTCCATCACTTCCACCAATGAAGAAGCAGAAATGCCTCTTGCATTAAACAGAAACTTTGTCCAACTTACCAGTTGGAGAGTCCTTACTTCATACACTGTTGTTTTCATTGCTGGTTTTGCAATCAATGGGACTGAGTATTTCAACAATTTTCCGAGCATCCTATCCAACAGAATCACTAAGATTTGCACCATACACCTATTTTTTTTATTTAAATAGGCAGCAACTGATCTTAGTTTTTATTATTTAAATCTATATTATAATTTAGTAGAGCTATTTTCTCCCTATCCTAACTTTGCTGTCACTGACCTCAATCGTTTCTTTTGCATTTCTCTTTCAGTATATATTTTTTTGCCTTACAAATTTGCAACATAATTACATTGCCCCAACTGCGCATTTGTTTACTTCTTAAAAAGTAAGCTTGTTTGGGATGACTACAGCAACGTGTTGATATTTTTTTTTAATATTGAAGTTATATCACAATATCTGACAATAAGTTGGGATGCTGGCGGAGATACTGAATTTAGTCTTCTCTAGCAAAGGATGTTTTCTATTCTTCCTATCAAATCCCATAGGAATTCAAAGCTATCTATGGCACAATCCAACTTCTGAAACAAACTGCAGAAAACTGGAAGTTCATTTCATTTTTTATTAAACCTCATTCAAAAAAGACCTATCAATTCATGATGCAACATTTTGACAAAGCTGACACTCCTACAGAAACTAAACTGACTCTTAAAAGTCAGCCAAGTGGGATAATTCTACCAGCACTTGCATTCCATAAATTTTTCCTTGTTAACCAGTTCCCCAGCCAGCCAGGGGAGTTTTACATTTTACAGAAATTAAAGAGGGAAGGGATTAAATCTCACCTCCCATCAAAGTACAGGTAACTTTAATTATCACTAAAGCTATTCTATTGTAACTTGCCTGCTATATTTTTATTTAACACAATGACTCAGGTGCATAAGCACCATTCAAGAGAAATATTTCTGAAAAAAAGACATCCCATTAAAGAAATCCTGATATTGAAATCCAGACACCTTCGGGGCGAAAATGAGTATTTAACACCCCAGTAACACTGCACAATAACTTTAGTGAAGCAATTGTCACATCCAGCTGAAACTGAAAGCTGGGGAATTAGGCAGGAAATGAATATTCAAGATGGACTTTGTGCGAAGGCTACCAGGTTCTTTTGAAAAACAGTCACAAGTACATTATTTACAAAAATCTGGCACTTCACAGAAGAAAAAAAAAGGCAACACTTAGTACCATGCCAAAATATTAACTTAAAAGAGGGACTGCACCTACTAAATCATATCTTTCCTGCTGGTAGTGACCAGGAATTCCCAGACTGGACAAATGCTGCTTTCCTTGTGAGCACAGAGAGACAAAATGCCATGAGCATAACTAATCCTCAGCTGATTAAAAATAAATTAAATACAAATCAATATTCTTCTCATCCACCCATCGGATTCAGGAATTCGCAAACCAAGCCCTGTGAGGAGTCAGGAGAAAGAGAAATGTGGCCTCCTTTGAGGAGTATTTGTATGGAAATTTAGGCAGGTGCATGGGGGCATGTTATTGGGGAGGGAGGAGTCCAAGCGCTGTGTTAAAAATAAAACAAAAAGCACGTAAAGCACATGGGTTTAGTCAGCCCTGAGGATATATGTGATTAGAATGGTAACACCTGCATCAACGGAAATGCAAGATGCTCTTTTCCTCAAGGGGTTTCTCCGATGACCACAGATATTTCTTATCTGTACTGGGTTTACATGGTGAGGTTTTGGTAGCAGGGGGGTGAGTAGTGTGCCCCCGTGGCAGGGACAGTTCCAGTCAGCTCCAAGACAGACCCACCACCAGCCAAAGCTGAGCCCATCAGCAAAGCTGGTGGAACCTCTGTGGTAACGTATTTAAGAAAGGGTAAAAAATGCTGGACAGCAGCTGTGAGAGAGAGGACCGCGGGGAAAAAATGTGAGCGCGCAAGCTCTGCCAACATGGAGGGCAGTGCAGAAGCAGGGGAGGAGGTGCCCCAGGCACCAGAGCTGAGATTCCCCTGCAGTCCACAGAGGAGACCATGGTGACATAGGTTGTCCCGCTGCAGTCCATGGAGGACCACGTCGGAGCAGATATCCATCCCGCAGCCCCCCTGTGCTAGAGCAGGTGGATGTGCCCTGAAGGAAGCTGCAGCCATGGAGAGCCCATGCTGGAACAGGCTCCTGGCAGGACCTGTGACCCATGGAGAGGAGCCCACGCAGGCACAGGTTTCCTGGCAGGACCTGTGACCTCTGGGGGACTCACACTGTTCCTGAAGGACTGCACCCCACGGAAAGGACTCACGCTGGAACAGTTTGTGAAGAATTGCAGCCCGTGGGAAGGACCCCCATTGGAGAAGTTTGTGAAGGACTGTATGCCAGGGGAGGGATACCATGCTGGAGCAGCAGAATGGCACGAGGAGGAAGAAGCGGCAGAGAAGAAGCATTATGAACTGACAGCAACCCTCTTTCCATCCCGCTGCACCACTCAGGTTGGGAGGAGGTAGAAGAGTCAGGAATGAAGCAGTGAAACTGAGATATGTAGGATATGGGGAGTGGGGAGAAAGTGGCTTTAGGTTTGTATTTGTTTCTCACTATCCTACTCTATTTTTAATTGGCAATAAATTAAATTAATTTTCCCCAAGTCAAGTCCGTTTTGCCTGTGACGGTGATTGGTGAGTGATCTCCCTGTCCTTATCTCGACGCACAAGCTTTTCTTCATCTTATTTCTTCCCCTTGTCCTGTTTAGGAGGGTGAGCTAGAGAGTGGCTGGGTGGGTGTCAGGCTCCCAGCCAAGGTTAATCCACCGCGCCGTCCCAACCCAGGCATCACACTACGTTTGCAGCAGGGTGGCAGCGCTGACGATGAAGCACAGGGCTCAGCCAGTCTCTGTTATTCTCCAATTTAATGCACAATTACCACTGCTGGCATCTTGCAGTCCTCCCACATTCCTGAAGGCAAGCACTCATTCACAATGGAAAAGCAAACAAGAAATAACATTTCTGTAAAGGATCCATTGCATCCTCAGTTATATACGCTTATACAATTATTCTACCTGTGAATAATGCATTACTTAGTGTGCATGGCTGCGAGCTAAGGTATACTATAAAAGGAGAACATTAGATATGATGCTCTATAGGAGTAGGACTGAGAAGAATATATATATGGGATATCTATGAAGCAAATATGTTTTTAAGCAGATTAATTGTCATGGGCTTAGATTATTATTATGAACTGGAGGAACTGTCACCCAATGCCCAAATACTTACATTCCTGCAATTTGGTTTTATGAATTTGTTCTGGTTTCAGCTGAGAGTTCTCTTTCTAGTGGTTGCTGTGTTTTCAAATTTGGTATAAAAGGAATGTCAATAACATAGAATCATAGAATGGTTTAGGTTGGAAAGGACCTTGAAGATCACCGAGTTCCAACCCCCCTGCTGCTAAGTGATGTTTATACCAGTCAAGGACTTTTTTCAGCTTCCCACAGAAGCTGGGAAGGAGCATAGACAGAGCAATAGAATGGCCAATGAATATTCCGTACCACAGACGTCATGTTCAGTAGATAAATGGGGCTTGGCTGGGGGCAGGGGGAATCTGCGATCTCTGCTCTGGTCAGGCTGGGCAACCAATTCCCCAGGCAGTGAGAGTGGCTTGTGTCTTGTATATTTTTTTACCATTATTATTATTATTACTATTGTTATTTTCTTTTTCGTTATTGTTCTACTAAACTGTCTTTACCTCAACCCAGGAGGGTTTTTTTCCCTTTCCCCTCCTTTTCTCCCTCTTCTCCCTACCCTTCTGGGTGAGTGAGAGGCTGTGTGGTCCTAATTGCTGACTGGGGTTGAACCATGACAGAACTCAAACACTAACAACCTAATACAAACTCCAATTTAACTTGGGCCTGGCAGAAAAACCTTCGGAGCAGTCTCAGCGCTGCACTGTAATTGCCACACAGGGGTACTAAAGGTATCTATTATAGCCTGAGAAATTCACCCCAGTAATCATTCACACTGCAGCAGTGCCAAGGAACTTTACTGAGCATACCTTTGTGCTTCGTTTGACTCAGGAGTGCGCTTTTGAACTGAACCTCACAAACATCCCCACTTAGAGTTCTCTGATGTGCACTGTGGCATCTCAGAGCACATGAACTGACTCCCTTTCAGCTGAACATAGCCAAGAAATCCACTCCAGCTGCAACATAAACCCAGGCTAGGGCTAATCTGAAGTTTAAAAAAACAAAACAAAACAAAAACAACAGCCTGAAATTCGTATAGCATGGACATCAAGGCCTGAGCAGCAGCTGTTTCACATGGCATATCCATTCCTACTGGCCTGCGAATGCAGATTAGCCACTATGTCCTATGTTCCCTCAGGACTCTCTTGCCCATCCCGTACCCCATCAACAAATTATGTACCCGGGAGTCCACAGGAGCCATCGCCACGACTCACACAGACCTTTCAAGTCTGTGCCAGCCATCTTCCCCATGGCCTGCAATGCCATGATTTTGCATGTCTCCCGGTAGCACCGCACAGCCCACCCAGGGAAAGCCACAGCTGCCACTGCACAGCCATGGTGGAGTCCCACCGTGCTGACGGAGCTGCGTGCATTTATGGATACAGCAAGGGCTGCAGACAGTGACTGCCCAGCACCTTGCTGCAGCTAAAGGTGAGAGCCTGGAGGAGTTAAACGGGTTAGCCATTTCCCAGAGGAAAAGCTGCTCTGCGGCAGAATGACTGGCAAGCATCTGGAGCAGAGGTCATTCCTGAGCAGCCAGCGGGAAAGAGGAAAAAGCAACAGAAATTTGAGCTTGCCAAGACAGAAAGAATCACATTCACAGCCTGGGAATAGAGCAAAAGGGTCATTCTAGAATATACATTTAATTCAATAATTATTCAAAGCATCTTGTATTGAGCCACAGGCCATGGGATGACCAGTGCATCACAGAAAAGACAGGGGTTTGGAGCATATTCAATATCGTACAAACGGTGCCAGTATTCAGTCGTAACTTGATGAAGCCACTAACTGGCTTTTCAGCAATAATGGCTCCAAGCTATTGAGCTAGATTTGCTAACAAAAACACAGTCAAGACAAAACCCTACAAAATAATATAGTCTCCTTCTTTATCAAGTTTATCCTTGCTGATTTCAACAAATCCTAATTACTTCGGCTAAGCCACTTTAATTGAAAGCACAATCCTAACCTGCTGGGTTAGTAAAAGAAAAAATAAATCATATGTCTGTGCATAAAAGAAATCATTTTCCTTAGGACAGCTGAGCAGTTTTGTTGTGGATATTCAGTATTTTTCTGCAGTCAGTTAATTCATTTGCCTTAAAAGGACACCCCCAAAATAGAAGATGGGTCAGAAAGCCATGAGCACACCAATATGAGAAGAGACAAACTGGGAACTCAATCCTTCTGTTGACAGAGGATGTTAAAACAGCAAAGAAAACATAAAAACCTATTAAAGTGTTGTGGAACAGGAAAGCTAATGGTGCCAAATAAAAGTTGTAAGCTCAAACATATGTAACCAATATGGGAAATAAAAGCAGAACAATAAGATATCAATAGGCAACACGGTTAGAGAAAATGAAACTGGTGCAGTTAAGGGAAATAAAGCATTTTAAAATGCAGTAAGAACAAAAAGAATCTCAAGCAGGCACACCGTATTGCTAAATGCAGTTGATAAAATCCTAAACAGGGATGTAGACTAAGGAAAAGTACAGTAGATACTTGTGAACTGTTGTTTTGTGTTTTTTTTTAAACAGACACGTGTATCCTGCCAATCAGACACGCAATACAAAGATTACTGTCTGTAACAGAAGGAAGAACCCACCTAGACCATGCATTTTCAAATCAGCACATCCAAATGATTTGCATCTATGAATCTGTAAAGCACCGCTTAGATGAACAGAGAAGCCTTCTAAACTCCTACGTTTAATAAATCCTATAAACTGAGGAATTTCACAAGTCTAGAAGGACTCCCCAGGTAGTTTCAAGATGTAAAAATGACGAGATGGACACCCAGGGAGTTACGGTCTGGATAACATGATATTACTCCCACAGAACAGTTACTGTGAGCCTCATAACAAAAGGAATTGGAAGCTAAAATGCAATTAATGACAGTCAATATGGCTTCATAGTCTTTCTATGCCTTTCTAAGTCTTCTCAAACAAACTTGTTACAGCTGACAAGATTACTCATCTGGTAGATCAAGGTAGCTATTTTGACATATTATATGTGAATTCCTTCAAGCTGTTATATTTAATTCCATATAATGCAAGTTTTTGAGGTTTGGGTGTTGGTTTTTTTTTTTCAACCAAGATACCAAATAGTAGTAAAAGGATACATAAAATAGATTAAAAATTGACTTAGCATCAGGTCTTTAATTGAGTTGCTAACGGGAAAGCTTCAGTTAACGTGAACATCATTGGTGGGTGTCCCAGAGATCAGCGCTTGATCAAGTGGTGTTCAATATTGTTACAAGTGACACAAAATCTTTGCTGAGAAAGTTCGCAGTTAACACAAAATTCACTAGGGTAATAAATGAAGACAGGTCACTGATACAGGACCATCTGACAATCCAACCAAATCTGTTTTAACACAGCCAAGCACCAGGAGATGGTGGGAGGATTGCAGCACACAGACACAGTAACTGCCTCAGCCGGAGCTCAGGATACGGCTGGAGTACCCGTCATGAAATGGAAAATAGCCTTTAAAAGCTGGGTAATGACAGCCATTCTGTATGCAGCACTGGTAAAACGTTGCTAGAAAACCACATCCATTCAAAAAATGAGTTACACACAAGACAGAGGAAGACAGGAATGAGTTCAAAGGACATATATAAAGGACATTTAGCCAGAAAAGCAAATTTTATGGTAAGGGGCAAAAAAAGCTAACGAGATGTAAAAAGGCTATGTGATTACTCTATGATGATTTCACAATGAAGTAAATGTAACAGTAAGGAATTTTTCCTTCTGATGCAAATAATAACTTAATACAATAGCTTAAAGTTTAGGTTTGCCAAATTCAGCCTTGATGTTACGATTTCATTTGCTAATGCAGGTGAACAGTGGCATAGATAAATGGGAAACACAACAGAGGAAACTGTATCAGTTCAGATCTTTGAGGCAGTCAGTTCATTTGAATTCATCTTCACAGTTGTGTGTAAATGAACCAAACTGGTGTTTGAGTTGGGGAATCCTGAGCACAGACAGTGTAAGGAAAGACACCAAATGCAAGGAGACAGAGGGTGGACAGCAGACAAATCTCTGCACTACGGTTTTACAAATTCCTGCTCATTTTGTAAAATCTTGCACCTACTGATATTTGCAGTAGCATGGTTAAGACTCACTATTACAGACATGTAACAAAGAGATTTGGAGAGTTTTATGTTGGTCTAAAAAGGATAATCACAGCTGAGAGAAATAAGCACATAACATCTGATCCCTCAAAAAAAATCTTTGAGCAATTAACTTACAATGCACATGCATCGCTGCAGAAATGCTGCCACCCAGCTGTAGAAAAGCATAGGAAGAGCCTCAGCTCCCAACACAACTCAGCTAAGTGAAAAGTGTCATTTCCTGCTTGCTGGAGCACATTCCCTTTCCCTGCCCCATTTTGGTTTCCAGATTTGGCTACTATCTGCTGTGTTCTCCACCTTATCTCCTTGCGCTTTAGTGGATACTGAAAGAAATACCACGGAGCCTAATTTGGAGGCAAAGATCACACACAGCTGTGAACAGATAGCCAAGTCTTGTAACACATGACAAGATCTTTATCCCAACTGAAGGAGCGACCAAACCCAGGCTTTCCTGCTGTGTTGTATCATCAGACAGTACCAAGTTACATCCTTGCCTAGAAGGAAGAAGTCCACATCCAGCATTAACTCTGGCCCTACTGGGGCCAGTTCTCCAAGGCAGTGAGGAGGGATAGTAGTTATCTTATGAGCACATTAATTCATCCCAAAAGCCTCTCCCAGTGAATGTGCTTGGTTGTTGAATGGTTGTTGTAAAATATGTGTGATCGTTCAGATGACTCAGATGAACTGTAGTGGAGCAGTGCCCAGGTCCGGCACCTGCACAAAAACAAAGGAGCATGAAGATGACGTGACACACGTTTCTTCACCACGTTCATTTCCTGATTTTCCTCCAGAATGGCAAAGCCCGGGAGATGATGCATCACTCAGCTACACATCAAATTCTGCCTAAGGAATCTAGGTTTAAGATTTGCCACTAAATTTAAATAGTTAAATGCCTCTCCCATGTGCAGAACCTTGCACTTGGCCTTGTTGAACTTCATGAGGTTGGCACAGGCCCAACACTTCAGGCTGTCCAGGTCCCTCTGGATGGCATCCCTCCCCTCCAGTTGTCAACCACTCCACACAGCTTGATGTCATCAGCAAACTTGCTGAGGGTGTACTCCATCCCAACATCCACGTCACCAGCAAAGACCGGACACCACCGGTCCCAGTAACGACCCCTGAGGAACACAATTCATAACTGTTCTCCACTTGGACAGCGAGCTGTTGACCATAACTCTTTGAGTGTGACCGTCCAGCCAGTTCCTTATCCACCGAGTGGTTCATTGGTCAAATCCATGTCTTTCCAATTTAAAGACCAGGATATCATGCAGAACGGTGTCAAATGCTTTGCACAAGTCCAGGAAGATGACATCTGTTGCTCTCCCTTTATCCACCAATGCTGTAATGCTGTGTAATCCCATGCTGAGAGTAGACAGACAATAACAAGTAGCTCCTGAGCCAAGGAAAACCAGTATAATGTTAATGCAAATATACAGAAAAGCTAGAGTAATAATTTCAAGATTAATATTCACTTTTCACTTTCAATACACAATGCATAAATCATTTTATAAAAGAAAAGATACAACAACAACATAGGTTTGCAATTTAGAAAAAAAAATGGAAAGGTACAGTGGGAACATATATGATCATTAAGAACAAATGCTTATTTTTTGCCTTAACTGTTCAGTTAAAATCCCAGACCTGCAAAAGGCACTAGAGCTTTTATCACCAACAGCGGCTCAAAACTGCAGTGAAATCATCATCACAGCTTGATAATATGTACGCACACAAACACTTGGAGTTGTGTCCTGTCCTATTTTCAGGAGAGGACAATACACACACAAGAGAGAGAAAAGACTACAGACAAATGCTGAAGGGAGAGCAACTGCATCCATCGTGTAAGCAGAGCTCAAAATCCCATGAGGCTCAGCACTGGGACCTCTGCACTACAACTCCAAAGATGAAGTGGTACAGAAGTGTTAAAATCTCATGCTAATGGATCTGAACAGTGGGTCCACCTACAGGTACATTGATGCTTTGGGAGAAATGATAGGGGCGCTAGTCCAGCCACAGTAACATATTAAATTTTAGGAGAAAATTTAGCAGCACTGAAGACAACTATGCAAACACAAACTAACTAGATTTAGCCTAAAAGTTTCAGTTCCCCAGGCACCTGCAGTGGAGGTGCCAGAGGACCAAAGAGCTTCACAACAGCAATGCACGTTCTACAAAGCAGCTTGGCAGTACAGGTGCAAACCACTGCAGAAGCTTGAAGTATCCAAGAGATATCCATGAGGTCCAAGAGATCTCATCTAGTCTAGTGCTCTTGCAACACTTGAGCCTAATTTAATAAGAAATAACCATTAGTGCCCAAGTGCTTGCTCCTCTTCAGGCTCCTCAGCAGACTGCAGGCATCTAGTTGGAAAGCGGAGCAGACTCATCACATCCAGCCTGCTCTGAGAATCTGTGCTCCCACACAGGCAATTACAATTATAACCAGAGGACCACGAACATGTGGTAGTTCCTTCCTCACCATCCACAGAGCCCTTGAAAAATTCTTCACTAGCACAGAAAAATGTGTGATTACTAATAAAAAAATAGAGGAGGTGGTATAAACTAGCAGTTTATTATTCTACTCTAAAAGAAAGCAAGAAAAATAAGTGCAATTCCAGGATTCATTAACACAGTAATTCAAACAGGTCAGGTTTCAGCTACAGTTCCCTCCATGCCATGCCCATCTCAGGAAATTCTTATTTTGCATGCTCACTGCAATTGTGTATTGTACATAATGAAACTATGCTCTCTTCTGCTACAAGGGTTCTAATCGCAATGCTCATTAACTGCTAACCAATTAAATAAGTTTCATAGCTTCCCACTAAGTGGAAACAATTCGCAATAGGATAATAGGCTAATGTCACTCAGGAACATAAAGGACTACAAATCTAAGTGGAGATGATTACTCATGTAACAGGATTATTAGAGGTGTTAGTGCACCTACTGGACTGCTAACTTTCGCAGGAGAGTTTAGGCACACGGCTGTACCCAGGCAGAGAGGATCACAGAGGCACAGAATGGCTGAGGCACCTCCAGACCCTCTGCACAGAGCAGCGTCAACCAGAGCAGATGGCTCATGACTTTGTACAGGTGGGTTTTTAATATCTCCAAGGATGGAGACTCCACAGTGTCTCTGGGCAACCAGCTCCAGTGTTCAATTACCCTCATAGGAAAAAAAAAAAAAAAGAAAAAAAATCTTATGTTTAAACATAATTTCCTGTATTCCAATTTGTGTTTATTGCCTCTTTTCCTTTCACTGGGCACCACCGAGAAGAGTCTGCTTCCATCGCTTTTACTTCCCCCCGCATCACGTATTTGTTACGCACATGGATAAGATCACTGAGAGCCTTCTCTTTTCCAGGCTGAATAGTCCCAGCTCCCTCAGCCTCTCCCCATATGTCAGATGCTTCAATCCCTTCATCATCTTCATGGACACGCCCCAGTATGTCCATGTCTCTCTTGTACTGAGGAGTCCAGTCCTGGACACAGTGCTCCAGATGCAGCCTCACCAGGGCTGCGTAAAGGGGAAGGGTCACCTCCCCAG
>NW_009647735.1:9465767-9497147 GCF_000708025.1 Charadrius vociferus
GCAGCCCAGGCAGCTGTTGACATTCTTTCCCACAAAGGCACGTTGCTTGGTCGTGGCCAACTTGGTGTCCACCAAGAACCTCGGCTCTTTTATCTGCAAAGCTGCTTTCCAGCCAGTACTGGTACATGGGGTTATTCCGGCCCAGGTACAGGACTTTGCGTTTCCCTTTGTTGAATTTCATGAGAGCCCAGTCAGCCCATTTCTCCAGCCTGTCCCAGTCCCTCTGAATGGCAGTGCAACTGTCTGGTGTACCAGCCACTTCTCTCAATTTTGTATCCTCTGCAAACTTGCTGAGGGTGCACTCTGTCATATTATCCAGGTCATTAATGGAGATACTAAACTCTACTGGCCCCATTATTGACCTCTGGGGTGCACCACCACTAACTGGCCTCCAGCTGGACTTTGGGCTGCTCATCACAACTCTTTCAGACCAGCAGTTCTGCTTGCATTGCAAACCATTCTATTTACTTTTCCAAAGGCGCTCTTTTCAGCATGGCAGATGACAAATGCATTTCACCTTCTTGTACACTAGCCTCACAAATGCTGACTCAAGGCAGCACCACTAACGACAATTCTGTTGGTATTTCAATTGCTTCCCAGCAGTTCAGAAGCAACCCGTAAGCATCAGACACAGATTTAAGCTGTTCTTGCCTAAGAACCTGCATTATCTATTTCACCAAAACACCAGGTATTTATGACTGGTGACAGCTTCTGTCCCATGAACATAATTATCCAGACACAGCACTGACAGGTACTGACACTCACACACAGCATGTAAGAGATGGATTCAGCCCTCTGGAATCTGTGCGATTCCTCTGCACTCAACAGCACTCCAAGGAACAGCGAGAAATCCCACAGCAGCTTCATACAACTAGAGAGGAAGGAGCACATCCAGAGGCCATGCAGTCGCTGTGGATGTGTCTGGAATTTCATCGTTTCATCTTCTGCTGTACTTTCCCTGAATGAAAACCACAAGATTTCTCTTCTGGGGAAGACTTTTTCTCCTACCCAGCAAAATTGATCAGGACTTATCTGCCTAGTTAGGAGCTCAGAATTATGCAGTCCCTTTTGGGAGAGTTAAATTGGATTCATACAGGAGTCAGGTTTTCTTATTGCAAGCATTGCTTTGATAGCAAAGTAGAATGAAGCAGGGTTAAAAACATGCAGACAGAGAATGAGCAATTCAGTTAAAATAAAATGCAACGGCAAAACCCAGGAAAGTACGCCTAGTTTTTCTACTATTCTTACAATTCAGGAGATAAGCCACAACTCCATCACATTTCATACTCATTGCTTTGGGCAGTTGGCAACTTATGTACTCAATTAAGGAACTGTCAGGAGCACAACTGAATGATCCCCACACAGAAGCACAAATAACAGAACACGCATCAGGGCACACCCTGGCCAAGATGTCACACAGTTCATTATCCAGAGACAAAATTGTCTGGGGCACTTTAGGAGTTTTACGTGATTTTCAGCGAGCTCTCACAAGCCACATCACAGACCACACATTTTAAGCAACGCTTCAGTAAAAGATGAGCTTTTCCCCAGTTCCAGGACTACAAGTTTGAACCATTAAATCCCATAACAGAAATATTTTTAACATTCTAAGAACTAAATACATGGATTCTAACCATGGGTCTCAACCCTTTTGCCCACACAAAACCGAAGCTACTTAACAGAGTAGCCCAATATACACCTATAATCTTAAATTTCCGTGTATGTGAAGCAGAAAGATGTAGCCATTGAAGAGAAGGTATTGCAAAAAGCACAAATACAACCACAAGAACATTTCAGAGAGTAAACAAAAGGTTTGTTGATTTTTCTAACCAAAACTGTGTTGCAATCCAATCCATTTTCGGAACTTGTTTTCATCATAACTGAACCTACTTAGCCCAAGGAAATAAAGGTCAAATGACATATGGTCCCACATGGCACAATCCAGATGAGCTAGAAGGCAAGTTCTTTGTCACAATTCTGTTTACAAATGACATATTTTTCACTTCATTTGTTGATCCCATTTCCTTTGATACATGCAATGGTTGTAACTACTACCAGCTATGTTGAGACAGAGTTTCAGCTGTGTTCCCATGAAGCTAGAGCACTAAATAGAGATCTGCAATACAGTCAAGCTTAGAGTTAAGAGAGAACTGCTGTTTTTAGGAGCCCTGTAGTACGGTACCTCAAGCTATTTAAGCAGTAACAACCCTGCAGTACACTGATCAAAAAGCACCACATTATGCTGCTACTGAAGCTGTTTTACTCAACCAAAAGATATCCAATAAGAGTTGGGAAAAGAACCATCGGCTGCCCAAGGGGTATATTATTACCAGGAGCTACGACAGAGCACCATAGCACAGCGGAATCTTTTACAGCACATACCTGGCAGCTCAAAGCATTAGGATTTATTCAACCAAACGAATCCAGCCTGTCATACAATGGCTTAAAGCTTCCAAAACAGCCCACCCCATACAAACCCCATTAAAATGTTCCTTCTACTTACATTTGAGCAGCTAGCTCCCCTATTATACTTAGTCTGTCACAGCTTTTGGGCTAATAACCACAATTCTTTCATTGACAGGTTTTTCAGATTTTCATTTACATGAACGGCAACAAACCAAAAGAATCCATCAATTTCTACCTACTGCTCTGTTCACAAATTCTGCAATTGTGGTGCATAATTTTTATTCCTTGTTATTTCACTAATTGTTCCTACCAGATACATACAAAGTTATTTTGCACAACAGCTGTAGAATTATAATGTTAGACTCCCACTGCTGATTACTTATTATTTTCTGCCATTCTCAGTGAGAAAGTTAGAGTTGTTAGAATGCACAAAGGCTACACTGTAGCTTTCAAAATGTGATTTCTTTAGCACAAAATCCAGTATGGACACATTTCTATTAGAAAAACGTTAGCCACATTGGAAAACAAAAATTGGATGAAGAAAAAATGAAAGCTCACGTCCTTGGCACTGTACACAAATCCTGGCAAAGCATTTTGAAGTGTTCTTAACACGAGTGGTGTACCTGCCAAGAGAGGAGCGTGTGAGCCCAAATAGTTTCAGGAGTGAAACAACATTCCTACTACATGAAGTATTTTTACTGATACTGCAATAGTACAAGAAGCAAAAGCCACAAACAGTAAACACGTCTCTCTCTTTATTCAATGGAACAGCAAAGACCTCACTCCTGGGCAGTTTGCCACATCCTGGGAGCTTGGGGCCCTTTGGAAGTACCTGAAAAAACCCACCATGAGAAAAAAAAAAGGGCGACAATCCTCCAGGGAGAAGCAGCACACTGTCACAGAATACCAGAGTGGTGAGGGTCAGAAGAGGCCTCTGGAGCTCCCCCAGTGCCACCCCCCGCCAGAGCAGGGGCACCTCCAGCAGTGGCACAGGACGGCGTCCAGGCGGGTTTGGGATGGCTCCAGAGGGGGAGACTCCCCCACCTCTCTGGGCAGCCTGTGCCACTGCTCTGCCGCCCTCACAGCAGAGAAGGCCCTCCTCAGCTTCAGATGGAACTTCCTATGGTCACGTTTGTGCCCGTTCCCTCTTGTCCTGTCACTGGGCACCACTGAACAAAGACTGTTCCCATCCCCATGGCAGGTTCCCTTGAAGGATTTATCAGCATTGATAAGATCCCCCTCAGTCTTCTCTTCTCCAGACTAAAAATCCCCAAGTCCCTCAGCCTTTCCCCGCAAGAAAGATGCTCCAGTCCCCTCATCATCTCTGTAGCCCTTTGCTGGACCCTCTCCAGCAGTTCCCTGTCCTTCTTGACCCGGGGAGCCCCGAACTGGACATCGTGCTCCAGATGTGGCCTCACCAGGGCAGAGCAGAGAGGAAGGATGACCTCCCTCGACCTGCTGGCCACACTCTTCTTGATGCACCCCAGGATGCCATTGGCCTTCTTGGCCGCCAGGGCACATTGCTGATTCATGGGCATCCTGGTGTCCACCAGGACTCCCAGGTCCCTTTCCACAGAGCTGCTCTACAGCAGGTCAGCCCCTATCTCCAGGAGGTCAGCCCGTGTTGTACGGGACAAGCACAGATATTATAAATTAAGAAATTATTTTGTGTGGATGAACCCAAAATTTGAAGTTAGCAAAATTTTATTTATCAATATATTATTCTTATTCCCTCTGTGTTTGAACAGGTTTCATGATGGTGGACTGACTGTGAAAGGGAGGAGGTGTATGAATATGTATATTCAATTTATTTTTTTTTTTTAAACAGCAGCAGCTTCTAGTCTTGAAGACAAGACTGATCATTTTAATCAGAGAACCTGCATGTTTGCAGACAACAAAAACATTTCACTGGTAAAGTAGGATCTGCAGTTTTTAAATATTTAAATGCAGTTTTAATGCAATTAATGGCTAAGATGCAATTGAGTTATAAACCCCAGAAATTTCATGTCACACATGCCCTTGAAGGACAGGAAGAACTTCGTGTCATCACTAATCGTGTAGAATTAAGTAATTGAATCAAAATTAAGCCTGTAAGCAGATCTAAAGCATGACAAAGTCCTTCAATAACAAATAAATAATTCATCTCCTAGAATCAGCAGGGCCAAAAGTAGCTGAAAGACGTTCTCCTCTGCCACCATGCAGCACATTCAGCATAGCCATGTTCTTGGTATTCACTCCATGCAGAAGTCACTGCTTGGACCATAAGAATGCTTTTTAGCCTTTTTTATTGATTATATCTCTTCCCACTCTAAAACTCCTACTTTTTAATTAGGAATCTAAGCTAACCAAAGTCTTTGTATTTGTCTTTTTGTCATAGAGGAACTGGGAAGCGCATTAAGCATTGGCACCTCCGAGCCAACTTGTGCTGAATAATCATGGTCCTGTGCTGCGCACCGCAGCAGTCTTCCAAGAACCCTGCCTTCCCGTCAGCGTTCAGGAGTCAGTACAGCTACAGGCTGAACTCAAGCACAGCGAGTCACTTCAGGATGAAGCTGCTTCTCCACTTAAGAAAAACAGGATCAGGCCAAATGGTTTTTGTCATTAGCAAGAAGGATCCTATATAGGGTTTGCTAGCTTGTAGATCAATACTTTCACTTTTAGATTACTTCCTGCTTGATGTCTTCAACACCTCTGCCCCTGCTTGGTTTTTGTTACATACGGAAATTCAGAGATCTGGGCTAGGAGTCAGAATCTGTCTTCTGAAGAAGCAGTTAATTAGACAGTGGCAAATATGACCAAAAGGTGACTGCTGTGGAGCCAACCAGGAAATCCACAATGAAGGACATTCCCCATCAGTGCTTATTTGTCTAAAAGCCATGCACAAATGGGTGGGTAGGGAGCACCCAAAACCACTTTTAAGTGTTTTTAACCACTTTTCCTCATTCTGGGTGATGAAAGCTAAAATTTGCATCATTTCAGCTCTCTGTGCAGGAAGCCACATCCTTGGAGAGCACAACTTTGTGGTCAGAAGCTACTGGAGCTTTCACCCTTAACCTGCTTTGAGAAAACATTATTAGCTATAGCCAACCCAGAATTAGCCATTTCCAATCCAGAGCTGTTGGCACTTGGGCCATTCCCCTTTGCCTCTGTGCACATTAAACCAATTTCTAACCAGCATAACATGAAGCCTGGGAGCAGCTCTTCTCTTGGACTTCTGGCCTTCCTTTGCTGCATGCACTAGGGCCAGGCCAATGCTTTTCTTGTGATCATTTCAACATCCAACCGCAAAATTTTGGGGGTAACCTCTCACTCATAGCTCATCTTCAACATCACAGTCCCTGAACAATCAGTGACAGCACGGCTGTCCTGAGGCTGCAGTAACCACACTTGGCCAAGTCACCACGTTCCCCTTGCTCCTCCCAGTGCACACAGTGCTGGTGTCAGATGCTCAGAGAGCCCGCGTGAGCCTGGGGAGCATATTAGAATCTGTATCTCTGCTGCCAAAACTTCCGAAAGGGCCATCACACAACAAGCCTTATTGGCTCCAAAGCAACTCTTCAGCTGGTTCCAGCTGCACGTAATGAGGGAGGAATAACACGGCTCCAAGTAGTGTTATTCTGTGTTGGTATTTCAAAAAATACTGCGAATGAGAAAGATATTAGCATCTCCCACAGTTGCTGTGTCCAGATGCAGTTGACAATAATCTTTTACTGCCTCTTTTAATAGTAGCTGAAGCATTTGCAAGGCACTTAAATCTTCACATTTTCTCCCAGCTGAAGAGTTTAGTTCAGCTCTGATCCAAAGATCAAGAAATAAGAGAGAGCATTTTAGCTTATGGATCCCAAACAGATACTGGCTGTCACAGTAAAGAGCTGCAGAATTTTCCAGACCTTCAGAATGAGCCCCGCTATTGCAGGCACCAAATCATACCCTCCTTTTCAGGAACTATCCAAATACCATCTCAAAAGCAGTTAAAATTTGTGTCACCATTGCCTTTAGTAGAAGTCTTTTCCAGACCTTCTTGGGCTAATCTATTTTTAGCCTGATTATTACGGGAAGAAGATTTAATCACACCTTATTTATTTGTACCCACCTGTACTTGTGGAAATGCTGTCTTCTAATTTGACTTTTTTCTTTTGCTGGTACTTAACTCCTTGATGTACCAAAGAAAGCAACTATATTCCTCACCTTTCTTTTTGCTAAGCTTTACAGGCCAAGCTTTTCCAGTCACATACAAACCAGGCAATCCATTCCCTTGGTCATCTTTCTCTGTACCTGTTAAAGTTTAGAGTTTATCAATCATCCTTGTGTATAGTGTACTGGAAATACCTCACCTGATGGACTGCAGCTGCTTACTTGCATAGCCACTTCATGCTAAGTAAAGAAACCTTGTTCTTGATAAATGCACCCAGACCTCACTATCCTGTTCAGCCATCACTTGGGGAATTTCCATCATTATAAGCGGCAGGTGAGCAGCCTGCGCTCTCTGCTTTTGAGATGTCTTCCTCAGGCACGTATCACGCTAAATAAAAATGGAGTTATGCACACAGGCAGTGCAAAGCACATGCTCAAGCGCTTTGAGGAATAAGAGCTTTAATCAATATGTCCCTAATTTTACAACAGGTTTCAAGGAAGCAAAAGATCTGCCCCTGAAGCTCTCACTGTGAGGTCACAGCCAACATGAGTGCTGCTAGTAATCTAAGCGCTGAATAAGCATGTTCACAACAACATTTTAATTACAAATGAAAACTGACACCAGCTCTGTCCTTGACTACAGTCTGATATGTTTGGCGAATGTTTAACTAGCAAGTTTGCCAACTGCAATGTTGCTCCGCCATATTTGCTGTTACAGGGAGTCACAGAATGCTCTATTCATACCTCACTCCATGAAATCACGTGGGAATCCATTTCTGACCCTAGCACTGATTTAAACAAGAGTACAAAAATGTGCCAAGTAATTTCTGCATCTCAACTAAACTGTTCAATTCCTGAGTATTACTCTCACAAAAAGTTCATGTAGTCACACACTCCCAGACTGGTGGGGGTGGGAAGGGCCCTCTGGAGCTCCCCCAGTGCCACCCCCCGCCAGAGCAGGGGCACCTCCAGCAGTGGCACAGGACGGCGTCCAGGCGGGTTTGGGATGGCTCCAGAGGGGGAGACTCCCCCACCTCTCTGGGCAGCCTGTGCCACTGCTCTGCCGCCCTCACAGCAGAGAAGGCCCTCCTCAGCTTCAGATGGAACTTCCTATGGTCACGTTTGTGCCCGTTCCCTCTTGTCCTGTCACTGGGCACCACTGAACAAAGACTGTTCCCATCCCCATGGCAGGTTCCCTTGAAGGATTTATCAGCATTGATAAGATCCCCCCTCAGTCTGTCTTTCTCCAGACCGAAACGATCCAAGTCCCTCAGCTTTTCCTCATAAGATGGATGCTCCAGTCCCTTCATCACCTTTGTCATGCAGTCTAAAGACAGACTACAGCGGGGTTTTAACTAGAGGGATACAAGTGCGCAGGTAGAGCAGAGGCTGCATTTACTGTGCTGTGAGTTTCTTCAATGACATCAGTAAGGGCAAGATTTTCACTTTTGCAGTGAACTTGCCCACATTCCTGGACAACAGAAACTATTAATGTGAACTGTAGGATAATATACTACTGAACATTCACGGTGAGAAATGAAAAAAAATTCTCATACATCAAAATGATAGGAAAGTAGCAACATTGATCCAATGGACACAGATAAGAAAGGTCTCTTAAATCTTCTCAATCATATAATCTCTGAAGTTTTGGCTATCCAACTGTTTTTATAAGATAGCTGAAAAGCCTTCCAAACAAATTCCTCTCTATATATTCTTAGTATTAAATTCTAGGCCCAAAGTAGTAAAATTTTCCCTTGTAGGGACAAACTGTGTACTCAAGCCTTTGTTCAGCCCTTTGTTTAATTACGTATGCAGGTTACCTAAGGAATTAGACACCCTATAAAGCAATTAAATGTAATTGAAAGGAAAAAACATTTGCACGCACATCAGACAACAGGAATTATGACAAATAGTGGGATTATTAAAAAACCCACATTGTTATTCACTACACTGAATTTGAACATCCATACGGACCTCTGCTCTCTGCAGAGCTGCAGATTCACTGCACATTTCAGGATCAGAAAGAGCCAACCATAACCAACACTGCTAAGAGGAGCTATGTTTGGCTTCACCTGAACAACTAACCACAGAGTGGCACAGGAAGTCAAGAGGAGGAGCAGAAAGTCAAGGAGATACGCAAAGGAAGAACACTTAGAACAAATCTGAGAAATTGGCAGGGATGTGTTTTAAAATGCAAAGGAAAAAAGGATGATGAAAAGAGGCACTAACTGGGCCTAACAAAAGTACTACAAGAAAGAAAAAACTGCAAAGTGACATTTAGCGATTTCCTAACTGTGCAGAGCCAGCTCTCTTCTAATGTGGATGTATGTTGATTACTGGCACCTTAACATCCTTGCAACCTCAGTGCACGCATAAGCTGAGCCGAAACATCTGCTAGCAGCTGGCCCACTGCATCAGAGCATTTTCCCAAGATACCAATGTGGGTCATTTGTATTTTTCTTTGAATTTCCTGATTGGGCTCTGCATTTTTTTTCTTTTGCTTGTGTGCTTTACAAGCTTTGCATGAAAAATTGTAAAAGAATTAATCTTTCAGGTGATATGCAGTACAAAAAGTTTCCTAGAGAGAATTGAGTCCCTTAAGAGAAAAGTGTTCCAAGCTGTAATTGGCAAAACTGCTGATTATACAAGATAGATATATTATCTTTTGTGAGAGATCTCTTCTGTTGAAACATACATTAGCCTTAGCTACAGAAAGAGAACATTTGTTTCTCTCCACTGAATCTATGTGGAACAGTGCCCAAACCATAAGTTTTCCCTTAACTTCCCACTGAAGCCATAGATTAGCTAATGGCTCTCCTCCCTGGCCTTAGCCATTTTTTTCAGACCCCAGTTAATGTAGGTGAGAAATTGCACACTTCTGAACACAGACTAATCAACAGAAAGCTGTCAGCACCATGTTGATAAAGACACACCTGGAGTGACTTAGCTTTCTCACTTTTCCCCAACATGGTGCATAACAGTAAGGTGCTAAACAGGCTCCTGGACACAGCACTGCATCTCGCGCACCACGAAGGCATGTGTCTACCAGGATAACCCGGTGCAGTTATTACAAGGACTACACTCCCACTTCACCAACGTTATGTTCCTTAGGAGGCTATTCTGGTCCTCACCCCACTCTGGGTTCCCCACGTGTGTAGAGGGGCTTAGGGACCCTCCAAGGAGCTGGCAGAGAATCTGCCCTGCTCTGTAACATAGTGTCCTGGTTTGAGCAACACAGGACTAATTTCTCTTCTAATACTTGGGAAAACTGCACTTTTAGAAGACTCCAGTGCCTGAATTTGTGAAAATATTTATTTTCTAGCCAGCTATGGTGTGTGGGTTTCAAGGTCTCAGAGTTTTCAAGCTCGCTGGGTGCAGGGATGAGGAGGAGCAAGACCCGGGCACTGGACCCAAGCTGCCCAACAGGGTTAATTCATACCATCAATGTCACATTCACTATAAATTAGAAAGTTTCCTGAGGAGTTTTCCTCTTCTCTGACGCTGGCGATCCAGAGAACTCCAGAGAACTGCCCCGGTGACGGACTCCTGAGCCCTTCCCTTCCTCCTGACCCCGCAGTGCTGGCAGCATCCCACATTCTGCTGTCCCCTGCTGGGAGTGCACGGCTTCCTACTCATATAATTGGCTGAGTATAATCTTTGCACACTCTGTATTGGTATCAGGATCAATATTGGTTCTTTAGTGCTATTAATGTTAATTATCTAATCTTACTCTATTAAATCTGTTTATACTTCAACTCCCGGGTTTCCTTGTTTTTCCTGATTCCCTTCCCCGGGTAGGGAGAGGTCATCGGGTGAGAGAATGATTGTCTAAACGACAATAAATTGTTATGGGTCTCAAACCATAACACATAGCAATGCAGAGGGGCAAGGGACCAGGCAGGGGCCCAACTCCCAGCCCACTCCAGCAGCCGAGAGGACAGACAGAGCAGTAAGGAGATGTCACAAGGACTGGCTACGGACCAATTCCTGTTGGGCAATGGAGACTACCCCAGGGGACATAAGGGCACTTCGGCCTTAAAGGACAGCAGAGGATTTTTGTTGCTCATTGGCGTTTAGTTATTTTTTTCCTTTTGGGTTTGGAAGAAGGATTTTTATAACCTGGTTACAGAATGTGCTGCCTTAGGTTAGCAGGAGAGAAGGACAGTCATTGTGCACCAAAAAAGTAACTGAAAGAAGATCTTACTGTTAAGAAGTTTCTGTTTCAAGAAGTTTCTGTTTCTTCTTTTTCACACCAAGGCTTTGCTCAAAGTTCATAGTTTCTCATAATCCTGTTCACCTTTCTCAACCCTCGGCAAAGACAGTGAGAATTACTTGTTTACAGACACTTCTTATAGAAATAGGTATGTGCTCAGTTTCTCTAGGTAGGGAACCAAGTAGACACATAGAGCAAGGAGCCACCGCTTCTCACAGAGACAAGATCCTCCGAGACAGAAAGTTTCTGCTGACTTCACACCCAGAGGGAGCTGTAAGCCAGACACAGGATATTGCTTAATAGTTGATCACTGTTATTTTACCTTGTGAGAAGCAGAGCTTGTTCAGTAGTGCCTGCAAGGACTCAAGGGAGAGCAGCTCTAGCCTACAGCCATGACTGTATCTGCACAGTATGATGTGGCATACCAGATCTCAGGTGCCCCGGTACAGCCCAGGCACCTGAAGCATTGCTTCAGGTTAGAGCAAAGCAGTTGGAAGAAGCAAAGCATAGACTAATTGCTTACAGAGGTTGCTAGGCAGACAGGCCACAACAACTGCCCTGGCTTTGACCTCCTCCTACAGCCACCCTACACTCCAGCTTTTTCATTAAATAGAATTTATTCAAATACAAATGAAATGCACACTTGAAATCCCTCCTAACCCAATCTAATGGCATATAGTAGTATCTTTTTCAGGGTATGCACATTCTCTACCAGTTCCGCACCAAGAAGTCTAACAGCTATGATCAATCATGATAGTCCATCACTATGTTCTCAGGCTAGCTACTCCAAGTTATATATCGCCATAGGACTAAAATAAAAACCTATGCAATCTTTCAAAATCCCCTGATAGGAAACTGTTGATTTTACATGCAACTCACCTTGGGAAGATGCAGTCTGAAATACGCACAACATCTGGACTCATGCTCAAAACTGTCATACAGCTCAGTACCACGGGGGACCACCCAGCCAGTGATAAAATGTTTTATTATAGCAGCTAGAGCTGAGAAATGTAAAAGCAGTTCTGTAAATTTAATCATTGGTTGTTGGAAGAGCTGAAGAAAACCTCTCAATTTGTTATCCTATGTTTCGAGAGGTAAAAAGTCTGCCTTGTAAATTACGATGTTACAATACTGTATAACTAGTTCTGTAAATTCAGCACCTTTCATCAAGTTTCCATTATCATTTCATGACTCAGAGCCACTCACCATCTCAGGTGGGAGCAGTCCAGTGCCTCATGCAATGACTCTGCTGGCAAAAGTAGTACATTATTTTTTACTCACTCTGGGATTTTTGAATTAGCATGGTATGGTGCAGTACCAATATACAATAAAGTACAACGAAGGACAAATAAGTAAATGTTCCCAAATCTCCTGCTAATCCTAATAAAAATATCAAAGTAGCACAGATATGCTTTTTTTTTTTTATTCAGTAGTCCAGCAGTGCAGTGTAAGAATGCAATTTATTCAACAATTTACTCAAGAGACTCCTGCAACAACAATATATTTGGAAACCCCTGAGTTTCTCACCAGCGGTATTTGAAGATTGTCTATGATATTTTACAATGGCTTAATAGAACAGAGGTTAAAATCCCTGGCTGTGTCTTCCCTGCCTTGCAAAGAGGGAAAAACCTATCAATGCTACCCTGAATCTGGCTCCCCATTGCAAGCCAGAGGGCAGCTTGCACTGCTGAAAAGCTAAGAAACAACACAGGGGTTTTGCTGAAGAATTTCAACACAATTCAAAACCTTTTGCAGAAAATGAGGTAAATTGAACAGCAGTTTAGCAACAGTGCATAATAGCAGGTGTAATGTGTAAGGTTAAGAGGCAAATCAACTAAAAGCCAAAAGAAAGGAAAATAAAACAGTGGGGAAACTCAGGCCTGATGTCTGTCGCAAAACAGTAAATACTAGCCCTGATGCTTCATTACAACCCCAACAGTAAACCCAAGGAGAGGAACATGCAGGGCCTGCTCCTTTTGCTGTTTATTACCTTTCCTCTGCTGCGTCTTTATGAGCTTTAGTACACTGCAGGTACTTTTAGTCTTTATAACTTCATTAGGTTAATACATAGTGTATTTCACCACGATGTTCTGACCCCAGTGTAATACAGCAACTGTTGCACCTGGTTCAGGGCTCAGCTAGTTTCAAAGTAGTTTATGTCATTAATAATCCACTTATGTCATTCTCCGAGTGACAGGTAGACCACATGCTCCAGGAACGGGGCCTGTGTTGCAGGAAAACATGTATAGGTGGTTTGCCTACTATGAACACTCAAGGAATAGGGATATACAGGGAACTCAAGGAGATGAGAGGTATTCTTATCCTCAATGCTCTCATATCTATAAAGAAAGCAACACTAATTGGTGCACAAGATATACATGTATCAGAAAAGTGCTCTTTATTATGAAAGCAACTACACAGTGCTGGCAGCTGTCTCCACTCTAGTGGATGATATGAATGATCTTAAGGACCTTTACTCACCCAAAGGGAAGGAACCCAGCTACAGAGCCCTATTCCTAGGGACATGTTTCCAGGACCGTGCTACCTACAGGAACCAGGAAAGTGGAAGAGAAGACCGCTAAGGAGACAAACGGAGCAAACCAGGAAAACTCAGCCACCCTCCAAGCAGCATGCCCTTCCTTCAGCTTCCATTTCCAGCCCTGTGTCTTCACATTTCCCAGAAACAGTTCAAAACAGCTTCAACCTTTTGCTATGTCAGGGTGAGTTTCCACAGGAGTGGCTAGCTCTGAGGTAGTGTGGACAGATAGAGATATTCAGTGGAGAAACTTTTCCACGCATATGGAGGAACTCTGATGCAAGAGCCCAACCAAGCATGATCATTCGGTGGCTTTGGCTGTCCCAGCACATGCAGAAGAGGAGGATGCACACTGTAGAGATGCACAGACACTTTCAGAGATGCCGTAATGCTAACGAGCTAGATTGGTACTAGTGCAACATTCAGCTGGTACCTTCATTCAGGCTCGCTCCGGGTTTCCACGCTGACACCATTCTAGTGGGAAAAAAAGAATAACAGCCCCTGACCAGGAAAACAGTAGCAAGAACCACCACTTTGTTTCAGTGAGTGATCATGGGAAAAGAGCAGAGTACCGTGATAAAAGCACAGCCTAGCGACTAGATTAAGATACCAAAAGGTACTGGTTTCATTGGTTTCAGTGACTAAAAAATTCACACTGTTCTTAAGTGCTTTTTAAAAATCCCATTAGAGAGACTTGATCTTTAGGTATTTAAACAGATTTAAAGATCAGATGCTTGGTCATTTGCTGGCACATAAATCCCAGATAATGCCTGCATCCCCAACGGTTACTTCGAGCTGTGAAGTGAATCACCACCATCTGCCCACTGCAGCAGGACGCTTAGCTGCACCTGCCAGTAGCATCCTTCCCCAAAGCCACCCCCTGGCACTGCAGTCACCGTAGGGACATACTACCAGCAACAGCTTGTACTCCCAAGCAGGTCTCTTCAGTCCGGGACCCTCTAGATTGCATGCACCCTGGTTTAATCACATGATGCTGAGGCTTCTCTCACCTGAAGTCTTTAATGCGTATTCCTGTGATATCCTTATCACAGGAAAAAGGCACCTACCTGCTCTCAGTAAAGACCACACAATGAATTGGGGTTAAGACACCAGACTCTGGAATAGAAAAATTGCCTGATGAGGTCTCCAACACAGTAGCTCCCTACCATAAAATCTATTTCCGTTTTGGGGATCCTTCTATTGAAATTACTCACATTTAAGGGTCTTAAGGTGCATTGACAGCCGTGAATATTCTTAGGAAGTATGACAGTTAGATCCCCAAAGTGATGATGATGCTCCATGAGTCAAAAGAGTGCATCTCACAAAGCTGCTAAGAAGAAGTGCTCAGAGTACATAGGATTATCAAGACCAGCTAGAGGCTGAGCCTACAGCAAGTGCTCTCTATTGTTTTGAGCCTGGCTCAGAGCTCCCACTCCTGCCTCCCTCATTCTTACTTTTTTCCCCGGGAACCTGCTCTTTCCTGCATGAAGGCCACTCCAGCCTTTTGGAGAACAGTTTCAGTGTCACTCAACTTCTGCTTCTCCAGCAGCATCGGCTGGGATACACATGTATCTCTGCAGAGAGCTGCTTTCCACCACGTCCAACCTGCCAACTGCAATGGCACAACACATCCATGTGCAGGGATGGGGTGGGAAGGCATAGGAAGATTGTAACTTGTGTGAGGAGACTACCAGATTCCTCTGCAATTACTCAGACTTATTTCTTTCAAAAAAGCCACACCGATATGCAATTGAATTCACCAGCCTATCACACACACTGTGTGAAAAAAAACATTAATTTGATATAGCATTATTTGTAATATAAAATAATCTATTCCTTCACAGATTAATAACTGAGCTGAGCAAGTATCCTCCTCAGTATGTATAATTTTAAATGGTTTCATCCTGTTAATTTCCAAGCAAGTGCAATCAAGTGATAATGTAAGCGATAATGCAAGCAATAACGCATGCTGCTCCTTGAAGTACAGAACCTTTGAATAAAAACAAATAAATTCATTTCATCATTAAAAGCAAATTTTTTCTCAAAGTCAGAAGAATCAATATATTCTGCCTTTTGATGCTGTACAGACGCTTAGGGAGTAAGTATCTCATCAGTCTTAGTTCTTTAATTTCTTTAATTTAAGGCCCTGGCAGCTTTCCAAAGTTACTTACACTTCTTTCTAGTTATGTATAGCTGAAATTTTCTATCCATGTTTTTTACAGGGCTTCTATTCAGGTAGAGTAGACTGGAGTTCCAACTTCCTTCAAATAAGGGCTTGAGTTATTATTCTTATTGCTTAATGGTGAATTGAAAAATTAAATAACCAAGGACAAATTTTTGTCAAGACTTGAGATGTTGGCACCTCCCTCTGGCAGTGACAGATTAGCCTGGAATCTATTATTTGTTTATGAATATTCTATTACTGTAAAAGCATGCATTTTAAGTATTTCTGCTTGCTGTTGACTTTCACTGCAAGAAGTGGCATTTATTTGGCTAGGATCTGTGCAAGTTTGTCTCGTGCCATCTGGCACCCTCATTTGCACATATCACATTGTATACAGAAGCATCACTAAGTATCTGTTTAAGTTTCCTCAACATGGTGCTTTATTTTTATTATCAGAAACTGTTCTCATTCTGATCACCAGCAGTAAATCCATATATTTCCCAGCTAAACATTATTTCACGTTCCATTTAATCTCAGGCGAGTTTCTTCCAATATGCTCAAACAGATTGAAATTTAGAATGCGGATGTCATTGCTTTTTAGGGACCTGGCCTTCAAGCACACACACAACTGTATACACACAGAGGCAAAAAACAACTGCCTCCCACATCTGAGGTGCCTGGGGCACAAGCAGGATCCATACCACACACTTCAAGAGGCAGCGAGGGCAGATTAACTGCCAACTCAGGTTGGCAAAAACACTCCCTGGACTTGGAACATCACCAGGAATGGCCTACGCTCTTGTACAAAATAGCACCTCTGTTCTCAACAATCCCATTTGCACTCCTCATCGGACTCCCTTCAGGTCTATAAGAGGGTTAGCCAGGCCCTTCTCCAAAGGGAACGGGAAAGGACAATTCTGGTACTTTGGTAACACAAGACGCTGGGGTAGGAAATAACAAAGAGCCAGAAAGAACCATCTGGGTTACAGGTTCCCTGCCATTTAGGAAGATACTCCAAATGCTTCATCCCTCTGAATGCAACTATCTTCTTGAAAGGAAAAAAATCATCTGATGTAGCGTTTGCAGTCAGACTGTTACCTGCTACCTCTGCCTAGGTCACAACAGACTTAGAGCAAGACCCTACAGTAGGAATATTTTTTTTTGCTTTTTTTCTATTTTCATTCCCATATACATACAGAGACACAATATGCTCAGAGAAGCCTTGCTCTTCCTGCAAGAAAAATGGATTGCTGATTATAAATGGTTTAATGTGAATAAAAGGCTATAATGACCTCAGCTTATTGATTAGATGTATTAATATTACAGCCAATCTTTCATTGGCAGCAATGCTATAACAGCTTAAACAAAAGCTCAGGAGCATTTTGAAACAACCCTTGTTATACCCTTATCTCTTCACAATACACATCTCCCATCTGCTTATCCCAAAAGCATAAGAATACAGAAATGTAAGATATTCTCATTCCTATTAAGAGCATCCATCCAGAGATTTTTATTTTTTCTTACAGAAACAGAAAGTGCAACACAATTATCTAGGCCTCACACAAAGGAAAAAACCTTCAGAAACAAGTTATTAGAATATTTCACAGAATTAAAGGTCATGTTAACTTTAACTAGCTCTGTTAACTACGTGACTAACAACCCTGGAAGCTTATTCAGAATTTAACATAATACATAACACCTACATAACGTGCAAAGTAGTTAAACATACGTTATTACTTAAGTAAATCCTCCTAAACAGCTAAAAATATGTGCATTAACCAAGAGTCTTGTTCTGAGAAGTTAAAGGGCTCCTTGGCAAACACCCTCAACACTAAAACAAAACTTTTTGCTGGATTCAGCAGACTCCTTTGTACGTTTGCAATTAGCTCTTCCATTTCAGAAATGCAGGAGGAAGGAACTCCAAAAGCAAAATGGATAGGGAAGGAGAAATTATTTATTTTAATTATTTTCACTCCTTTCATTCTCAAAGGTATACTAGAGTAGGCAAAGAGACACAAACAGATTTACTCCCGCAATTGAGGAAAACTGTCTTCAAGACTGTCCCAGCATATCTTCTTTTCTAAGCATCAAGAGCTGGCTGAATTTCCCACAGTTTGCCTCAGCTGGAATCCTAACCCTAATCCTTTATTTCAAATTTGGATAAATTTTACGTGAACTTTCAAAGAACTTTATGTAAGGCATACCATAAAGAGTACATATTCAAAATAAACAGCATTGCCCATAACTCACAGTACCTAAATATTTATCATCTTTAACTCTTTCAACTTGCCAACCTACAGAATATTATGGATAAACAAAGCTCCAGGGCCTGACGCAAAGATCAAGTATGACCTCTAATCTCTGGTCTCCAGAATTAAGAGGGCTCTAGCTAGTTTCCAGAGCTTCACCTCTTGCATGGTGTCTTCTACCCTTAGAGTCAAAGCAGAAATAGCCTCTTTGATCATTTTGATACACCTCCCTTCAATTAGGGTAATTTACTGACTACAGTAATTGCTAAATACTGACATCTGCATGTACTTGAAATCCTGTAACTGATCGGCTGAGTTGTTCATTCATGTTGAGTGTTACCTTTACTCCAGAGACATTGGAAATGCAAAGTAATTCCACAGTGTATGTACTCACCTCCTAGCATCCGAGAACCATCATACTCTCTCGAGCCATACCAAGAATTGCTTTTCCTGTGAGACACAGCCACGTATCCTAGATCATGCACAGCATGAACGCTCTCTGGCAGAGATATTTCAATCAAAGGTTTACCAAATTGCCTCAAATGACAAAACTAAGACACAGAGGATTGTTTTCAAATGTTTAAGTTTGAAAGAGGCTAAAAACCACACCACAGTTTTACAGGAATTTCAGTTCTGAAGCTCTCCTTTTGCTTTCAATCAACTATCTCAACCATTTGAATTAATCCACACAATCACAGCTGACACAAGGCATTGAATCATTCACAGGTCATCATTTCAGTTTTCTTTAAGATAAGATTTCATAAGCAAATATGTAGAGAATATTTTTCTATGTCCACTATTCCAATGTTACCCTTAACACTGACGTCCTAGTTCCATGTTAGTCATTTCTTTACCAGTTATATCAACATCAACCAATTTGAACTTCAGATCATGGATTTGAACAAAGGAAGACAAGAGAAGAAAAAAATAAATCACATCAGTACACAGAGCCTGAATGCCCAAACTGCTACTACTGCTGGGGCTGAGTGATTGGATGACTCCCTCCCCAGCCGTGGGACAGATGCTTACCCTTCATGCCAAAGAGGCACGTTTATCAGTGCCAGCTGTGCCTCTGTACCACTGGATTCAGACTGTTCAACAGATTGGCCAGTTCTGAAGGATTTTATTACTACACTGAAAGTCAGAAAAGTTCACTAAAGATGAAGTTAACCTAAAAACTTGCTGCACCTCTGCCTGCCTAAATTGGCCATATCATTTAACTGTTCTCATACAACCTTTGCCATCAGGAAAGAGAAGGTAAAGAAGGGACAGAATCCTATTTAGCATATGGGTATTAGCTGTTTAGATTAACAAGCACTGCATTTTATTTAGCTCAAAAGGAAAACAATTTATCCAACTGCCCAACCATCCATCATTTCTAGCAACAAAGCTTTCATACAGTAATGCCCCCTAAGTGCAAGCCAATTGGCAACACTAAAAGAAGAAGTGGGATTTCACCTCGTTGATAGTAGGTTCTGTGAGAATTTGAATATTGGACTCTTTCCTGCCCTAAATATAGACACTTTCAAATCAAGGCAATAACTAGTTTGCTCTCCAGAAGAAACATACTTCAGCATTAAAGAGACGCATTCCTACACAGTTTGGAAAAACATGTTGGAACCTTTTACTGTAAATATTACCTTGCCGATTTTTGTTTATTGGGTCATGTGAGACTATTCCCTACTAAATAACATTTCAGGCTTCCAGCATGATGTGGGAAGGTAAACAACACATCAAGATATATGGTATTCATCAATATAGCAGAATCAATCCTATTTAGAGAATTCTGGCACATTTTTGCTTCTTGGACATAAAACCCACATTAATTTTAGGCAGCATTATAAACTACTTCATAGGTATATCATATATAGTAAGAACAAGCCTATAAAAGAATCCTGTCAAGACTCCTCCTTCCATAAAATGATGCACAGAAAATTTCGGCAGTACTAAGACACCACTGTAGCAACAGAATATTTTAATGCAAAACATCTTGCAGCTTCGACTGCAAAAGTCCAAAAAGCTGGAATCACGGACTGCAGAAACTTCTGCTGAAAAAGACATATTTTTAGTTTGATGGAGTTCATGAGATGAAAAGCAAACCTTTTTGAGCTTTGTTCCTTATCCAGTTGAAATCATTTTCCAAGTGGGTTGGCCATGTTTGAAGGCAAGTCCTTAGGCCATGTAAAAATCCATTTCCCACAGAGGTCACTGAGCAACTAAATTAGATGTCCTCTGCCAGAAAGCCAAGCAGAACAAGGAAGGGAACCCAAGAATGCTGGGTCTCCATTTTGTACGTTAGGGGTGGGAACAAAACCTAGTGGCATCGGCTCTGTGCATAAGCAGCTTTGTAGGGTGAGGAGATGCTCAGGTTATTTAAAGTCTGTGCACATTCCCTTTCTCTATCATCTCCTACATTAGTTAATATCAGCCTAAAAGAGCAGAGTATCAACAGCTTTCCGACACTCTACAGATGCTCTCAGATGGGAACTATTCAGTCTAACTCAATTTCATATTCACCGTGCTCTCCCAACGCACAAGAGGGGTACAAGGAAACCTGAATATAATCAGTGAGTTGCCTGCAGTGTGCTGAAAATCCCATCATGCCAGATGGGATGGGACTGCCGTTTTTTGCTCGATTCAAGCAAATCTGCCAAATAATCTTAAAAGTAAGAATGTGACATGCAAAAAACATCACATTGCTGCATAGCCTGTTGTTCTGTTCTGAGTAGCCCGTTGTTCTGAGCAGCCCTTCAAGCTAAACTCTCTCCCAGGTAAATCAAATATTTGCTGCAGAAAAGGCTTTGTTTCAGTTTCTTCCTTCCCTATATATGTGTGTGTACACACACATAGAGAGGATGAGAGATCTGGCATTCTTAATGGAATCTTTTTTTAATTACCACCTAAACTTATTAGAAAAACAAGAAAGATGCAACTTGGACGGTTATTTTTGTGCAGTAAAGCTTAGTGCAGCCTAGCAGTTGTTAGAGCACGTACAGTTATTTGTTTCTAATATTGGCAACAGAACTTGTCTGCTCTTCAGGACTCTTCACTTACACCTTTGGCAATTTCAGTGACAGCAAAGTTAGGGGAGGTGAGTTGCACAGACAGGCCTTTAAAAAAAAAAAATGATTCATTGCTCTAGACCATATGAAAAGCTTCATTTTGAAACACTACAAATCTGTACAGATAATTTAGAGAACATCTTTATATAGTTTTCTGAGTGCACAGCAGCTTTGTTATGCCCCACCGGGAGTTCAGGCACAATGCCTTCAGCTGGAATAGAGACTTATCAACTATCTGTCAAAGCAAACAACTGAATTAAACAAGCATGGGATTAGGACAACCAAGATCAGTTACTCAAATCAGCCTACTGACAAACAGCCCGCAGTCACCCAAGAATGGATTACCCACTGGATCATAGACACTGAGGTTCCTTTCCTACAGCAGCTCAGACAAATCCAGTGCTCCTCTCCCTGCTTCATTGGTTTTCTTATCGCCTTTTCTGTTCGCAAGTTAGCATTGTAAACTGTGTTGTTCTTATTTAGGAAGTTACTTATATCCTCGCTGCATGCGTGGATTACTGGAGAGGCCTCTAGCCACTTCCTGACCTGCTGACCTTGCTGGTTTAACCTGCTGAATCTGCTGCTGTGTACAGCTAGCCATAATCTAACCAAAGAACCCAAATGCCTTCCTCCAAGAATTCTACAATTCTCATTTCACACTGACATGCACAGCTACTATCTACATAATTTATCCCTCCTTCACGCAGGATCCTAAGATTTTTTCTTTGGGCAGCATAACCTTGATTTAACTGGCATAAGTGGCTAAGACCATAATGTTACACCAAGGCTCCATAACCAGACAAAGAGTAGCTTTCCCCACCACCAGCCAGGACATGACAGTACTGCCTCCCAAAGAAACGATACTTGCAGTCTAGGCAATAAGATGTTGATCACTTCCACTCGCTCCTCTGACCTTTTTGTTCCAGTGAATTGACTGTTCCTCTGCCAGATAGTGCTCTTTTGAAAAGCCTCTTCTGTCCCTCATTTTGAATCATTAAATACTTTGACTCGTGCTTTTGCAGCAAAACCCATTCTCTCAGATAATGCTGTCAAGTTCTGGTAACGTCTGTTGGAATTCAACATGGCTTGAATTTCTCACCTGCTACTGTTTTTGCAAAGTCTGTGTTTCTCAATATTTAGAGTACGACTGATGTGATAACATGCTTCTAGTTAGAAAAAAGGTTTCATTAACAGCATTTAGCAGTCCAGCTGTTGATGCCATTAGAATAGAGTTATTGAATAACTCAAGGAAATACACATTTCTGGTAGCAGTAACCTGAAGTAGTATTCTCATTAGATTAAAGCACTTCTAGTCAGGATACCTGTAACATTTAATTAAGCACCTGAAAAAGTATTTTTTATATGGCAGAAGTGACTGTCAAAAGCATGCAAATTAGCACTAGTATTTACACTACAACATAGCAGAACAGGAATAAGTCAGACCTTGCAGATAGCACTTTAAGTGATTCTTAGCCCAATCTGTCTAACACCTCCCAAAGTTTATTCAGCTCTCCAGTTCAAACAAAACAATTCATGATCACAAAAGTGAACGAAGATGACAAGGACAACCTAGCAAGCACCCCTGGAGCACCACAAAGCATGGGAGGGACAGTTTGGACTACACTGGAGTGTAGGCACAGCAGCCTCTGCTATGCACAAACTAGATCACAACTGCATCTAATCCTGGGTTTTCGAAAGTCTGTACAGTACCCCAAAAGCTTTCTGCAAGCTTTCCACTATTTTATCAAGCCACTGATTACCAACAGCATTCAAGAGCAGAATGCCTGCGTCACACACAACTCAGTCTGGACATAAAGCCCCAGCAATACCCATCTAAATTTTGCAGGTTTACTCCTAATATTTTATCACACAACAAGAACTCTCAGCTTAAGCTTCAGTCACTGCTGCATCCCTATTTTGGCCTTGTTCCATTCACAGTCATCCTGAATGCATTCTCCTATACTCTTCTCACCACTTCTTTTGTTTTGCAAACAGGCACATTTTGTTTTCTCCCATGCTAGCCCTCACATGTGGGGACCGTCTCAAATACAGGCAGTAGTACCTCAGCTTCTGTACAATCCTGGTGAACCTAGAAACAAAGCGTGACAGTGACAAAACAGCTAGAGTGCCAAGACAAATGCCCTTCATGCTGAGCTATGCAGATTCTCAGTTCCTCATAGCCATCTGTCTGTAACAGTATCTGACAAGGCAAGCAAGTGCAAGTACCTGAGGCAACAATCACATCCACCCTATAGCTGTAGAACATCAAATACAATGAGGTACAACCTGTGATGGTAGCTCCAAGTATGACAGCTGCAAAATAAGAGAGTGGCATTTTTCATCTCAATATCCATTCCAACCATCGAAGGTCCTCTCAGGACCTCTTAAGACTTTTTTCCAGGTGTGCTTCTTCTCTTCCCAGTGCTGGAGATAAGGACTTTAAGCAACAAATCCTCCCATGTCAGCATCACGCTGCAGTGATCAAGAAGGCAGAGCACCCTCTTCGTGAACTTCACAAATTCTAAATCTACCATACACCTTTAAGTCATGGACCAGCTCAGTTCTGCCAAACAAGAACAGAACCTCTTCTGAGCACTCAAGCACCTTTTTAAAATAAAGGTAAGTTCTGTGAATAGATGTCAGATCTCTGTATGAAGTATCTTATCTAGTGAGCACTTCATGGGGATGCCTAGAAGTTCTTAGTGAGTGCATGTCTGCTGCAACATAGGAGACAAGAATTACAAGTCTGTTTTCATTTCCTAATGCAAATTACATTCTGTTCTGGACACAGGATCAAATACTTAATTTAAAAGCAAAACTCAAGAATAACTTAGCAAAAGGCATAAAAGTGAATTAAGATTTTATCATAACCTACATTGTAGGAGAAAGCAATTGGTGTGTCCTTTAACTGCACAAGCTAGTTAAGTGCATGAGCTTTGCATTTGGGTGAAATACAGGCAAGTTGGGGAAAAAAGGACCAGACAGAGTGACAACCATCATTGAAGAGGTACATGTGCAGAACAATGAGTAGCTGTTGGGAAATCACCCAGAAGTTGTTCAAAACCACTCCTGGATGCAAGCTGATCCATGGTAAGCCATCAATTACCACTGACAAAAGAAAGCAAAACCAATTAGGCAAATGACCACCTAATAAACAGACAGCTAGCCAATGCACAACTAAAAGCTAGTGAGACTTCAGAAAGCTCAGAGAACACCTTGAAGAGATATGCAAATGGTAAATTAATTGCTTATAATTATCGAAGTAGCTAAGGAAAAAAAAATTAAGCATAAAGTTCATTATAGGTAGGCATTAGTGTCATACTCCTGCCTATATATCCTACCCACCTGAATCCACTGAGTCCCAAAGATATACACATACTGGTTTAAGTACCACTACCTCCAAAGTTACTATTTACCTGGTCTTAGTAACATGTCAATCTGTGATGCTTTTACTGACTCAAGCAGAACGACCTAGAAGCATCACTTTTTTTATTCTAGCCTCATTTCCAATCATCAGTTAAAACTTAGCAGGAACAAGCTGGTGGGCTTCCAGATAAGCTGGGAGTTAATAAGCTTAAAAGAAAGGATCACATACATGCCTACTTTAAAAATCATTTCCCAAGCAGCTAAGAATGCACCTGCAAGAGAGACAGCCCATACGTACTGGAGTATCTTGAATCTGTGTACAAGTCATTTAAGCTGTTAATAGATTCCCACCATACATTCTCTTTGCTCACTGGAAGGGGTATTTAGCTATTCTAAAGGTTCAAACAGCCACTTCAAGCTGACAACAGAGAAACAGTGACTCTGGATAGCATTTACCTGCACAAGCTACAAGACCTAGCTCTAATCTGCCAAAACCAGTCATTTGCAGCAGGTCCCTCAGGTAGAAGGCAAAGCACCATTGGAGAAGCGGCTTTGGCAGCCTAAGGGTTTTAGATTTTGAAGTTCTGCCTTACAGCTGAGCCTCTCCACCACCACAGGAAATTCAGTTCTCCTTTGTCAGAAAACTAACAACAAAAACCCAAATAGCTTTCTGCGATACTTTCTTGTATAGCTGTTCTGACTTCATCGGAACAGCTCAGCCACTACGACAAGCCTCTCCATACTGTCAACCACTCCAACTAAAAAAGCAGCATCTCTCGCAGCCTAGGTTCCAGAAAAGAAGGTCTCATAGGAGACAAGATAAAAAAGGTTATACTTGCACTTTCCTTAACTTCAAAGCAAAAAAAAAGCCTTTTTTTTCCCCCCCAACCAACATGCGATGTCAAGAAAATGTTATCTTCGCAACTGCACAAACACCTTCTGCAGTCTGAGAGGCAGACACTTTTTCCCCCAAACATAAGCATTTTGTCCATAAATACCAAACACGAGAAACCACAGGCAGCTAGACACCAAGCCCCAGAGATACTGATTACATAGCTCTGAGAAAACAGAGAAAAAAATACAAATGCAGACCACTAGCTAGAAATCCCCCCACAACCCTTTGTACTAGTTAAAGGCTCACATGAAAATTCACAAATTTACCAAAACAGAGCCCTTATAGACACCCATAGTAGGCATCTGTAACAGTATGCTGGTTTTGGCTGGGGGAAGAGCTAAATTTCTTCACAGCAGTTAGTATGGGGCTGTGTTTTGGATTTGTGCTGGAAACAGTGTTGATAATACAGGGATGTTTTAGTTACTGCTGATCAGTGCTGACAGAGTCAAGGCCTTTTCTGCTCCTCACACCAGTCAGCAGGCTGGGGGGGGTGGGCCACAAGAAGTCAGGAGGAGACACGGCCGGGAGAGCTGACCCCAACTGACCAAAGGGACATGCCATGCCATATGACATCATGTTCAGCATATAAAGCTGGGGGAAGAGACATTCGCAGTTATGGCAGTTGTATTCCCAAGTAACCATTACACACGGTGGAGCTCTGCTTTCCTGGAAGTAGCTGAACACCTGCCTGCCAATGGGAAGCAGTGAATGAGTGTTTTGCTTTACTTATTAAACTGTCTTTAAAAGTGAGAAAAGTCATGGGTTGAGATACTCTTCTGATTCTCTCCCTCATCCCACCAGGACAGAGTGAGCAAGTGGCTGTGAAGTGCTTAGTTGCCAGCTGGAGTTAAACCACAACAGTCCTTTTTCGCACCCAACACAAGGCTCAAAGGGTTCAAGATAACAACAGATTTGATTGGAATGCACTAGATCAAATTTATAGCTGTTATTCCTGTTTAGCTATTAATTGGCAGGTTCCCATGCTTGCTTGCCTTACTGTAAGTAAGACTCTTATGCTAATTAGTGGCTGCTTTTTCCTTTTGCTGCTTGTTCTACTGCCAATCAACTTACCCTGCCATGCATGAGAACATTTTGATAACAGTAATAGCAATACACCTGGGTTGGCAGATGACCAGGGCATCACTGCTGTACCAAGACTCCAGTGTAAACTCAAGTGGAGGCAATTCTGCAGACACCCAGGTTGGTGAAGGAAGGGGAGGTAGTGCTCCAGAGCAGTGAATGAGTGTTTTGCTTTACTTATTAAACTGTCTTTAAAAGTGAGAAAAGTCATGGGTTGAGATACTCTTCTGATTCTCTCCCTCATCCCACCAGGACAGAGTGAGCAAGTGGCTGTGAAGTGCTTAGTTGCCAGCTGGAGTTAAACCACAACAGTCCTTTTTCGCACCCAACACAAGGCTCAAAGGGTTCAAGATAACAACAGATTTGATTGGAATGCACTAGATCAAATTTATAGCTGTTATTCCTGTTTAGCTATTAATTGGCAGGTTCCCATGCTTGCTTGCCTTACTGTAAGTAAGACTCTTATGCTAATTAGTGGCTGCTTTTTCCTTTTGCTGCTTGTTCTACTGCCAATCAACTTACCCTGCCATGCATGAGAACATTTTGATAACAGTAATAGCAATACACCTGGGTTGGCAGATGACCAGGGCATCACTGCTGTACCAAGACTCCAGTGTAAACTCAAGTGGAGGCAATTCTGCAGACACCCAGGTTGGTGAAGGAAGGGGAGGTAGTGCTCCAGGCAGGGAAGAAGAGATTCCCCTGCAGCCTGTGATGAAGACCAAGGTGAGGCAGGCTGTCCTCCTGCAGCCCATGGAGGTTAATAGTAGAGCAGATTTTTTTTTTTTGAGATAAGAAATAGTTTAATAGAACAAAGGAAAAGAAAGTAATCACAATAATAAAAGAATATACAAGACAAGTGATATACAACACTCACCACCCACTGACTGATGCCCAGCCCACTCCCAAGCAGCAATAGCTAGTTCCCGCTCCCCCACCAACCCCTATAAGGGGCACACACATCCAAAATATATACTGAACACAAAATCCAGGACATAGCCCTAACACTAGTTACTATAAAGAAAGTTAACTCTACCCTAGCCAAAACCAGCAAACAGTCAAGTAAGCAACCAGATAATAAACAACACTAAAGACTTTTTCCGGGACTTTAGCTAGAGCCTTTCTCTAGAGATACCTATGGCTAAAACAAACTTAAATAGGCACAGGAAAATAAGCTATAAACAAATATAACCAGGAAATTATACTTACAGTAATGAAAAGACTTCAACTAACTACTCTAGACCCAATATGTTACCTTTTAAAATAAAAGCTACACCTCTGTTAATAATGCTACATACTGGCTCCACTACAACACAGCTAAACCAACAGCCACCTAAGGACACACAGACACCACCTCCCCACCAGATTACTCACCACTCCCTAGCAAGGGCCCTTTATATAAACCTACCCTCAGCACAGTGCTCTGGAGGCTGCTCCTATAAATTTGGCAATGGCCAACAGCTGCTGCTTATGTATACTAAAGAGCTTGGAACAAGAAGCTGCTTCTGTCTGGTAAGTGTACCAGTTTGGGGCCTTTGCTTGTTTTTCTTAGTATTTAAGCTAATAGCTTATAATAATTGTAAAACACAGGATACAGGCAAGTTATGTATATGGGAGAGTTACTTTATAGAAGTGTCTAATAAAATTGAGTTGTCTCCCTTAAAGCGACAGGAAAGACTCCAGTAGTTCTGTGAAGCTATCTGATAACAGCTTGTAGGTATTAGAAGGAAAAATGTAGTAGTACTGCAAGTACAATGGGAGTATTGCTGGCTGCAGCACATTATGACTCTCTGAAGTGTTATTTATTCTCAAAGAGCCCATCTGACAATGAGGAAGTGATAGTAAAATAGATATGCAGGTGGGCTTTGTTCTCTCTCCCTAGTTACAGAGAGGATAGAACCCTATGAGTAATAAGGCTAGCAGGGGATCAGAAGTGGTATTTCTTGAGCAAGGACTGACTGCAACTGCGGTCTGTGTTGATACTTGAATACAGAACAAGCACTTGCAAGTTAGGTACTTGGGAGCTTGGGCTGTATCCTAACAGGTGCTTGTTAAACTAGTTAGAGAGCTGAGCTTTTCCTTGTTGAGTACTTAAGCCTGGTTTTGATATGAATGCTGATTCAGAGTCCTATCCTACCTAGACTGCTGTTAGCTCCTCAGTACAGCTGTAACATAGTACGTGGCTTAACAGTAATATCAGTGAGCAGTAATGACTTCACGGAAGGCTTCTGAAACAATGAGAAAAGAAACACAGCTTAAGCAACAAATAGATTTTGTATTCCTTAGTGTGCCTTCACATAGTGATCTCTCTGCTGCTTTTATATCCTGACGGGGGGGGGGAATGCTGTTCTACAGTAACTCTCAGCAGAAGTTAGAGATGCATCAGGAGCAAATGCTCCATAGCAAAGGCTTATCCCAGTGAAAAAAAAATAGTGGTATGTCCTAAAAGTTAGTAAACTACAAAAAGAGGCTAAGTACAAAAGCTTCTGTAGTTCAACACCACAAGAAAGTGGCAGATAAGATGGTTTATGCTTACAGACAAGGGAAATATTACTTTTTTTCTGGAAAAAAAAAGACAAATATTGCTCAGAAAATAACACTAACCACTGATACTGCTCAAGTATGTTTTCCAATGCAGAGCAAGTGGAACCAGATCTGCAGAGTATCAGCATGGCCCCATTCAGTAAGTTATGCCTACAGTTTAACTTCCAGTAAAGCTAATTATCCCTATAAAGGAAACAGACTAGAAAAAAAAAAAATGCTATAATTAAATTAGTCAACTTCCTTTGTAGATAAAATAAAAACCAAAAATATGCAGTTTAAGATGCAAAATTGCATGCGAGTATATCCTGTGAGCATCCTTTCTATCATATCTTAAATGAAATACTTAAGATTTGGCTTCAGTTTGTTATTGTGTGGCTTCAGTTAAGTATGCAATAAGGCAATTAGGAAATGGCAAATGATAAACATCTTCAAATTCTGAACTAGTTCAAGTTCCAAAAAGAAAAGGCTACATCTGAACAAAATGTTATTTCAGTCCACGAAATCTTCAATGAAGTATAGCATGTAAACCTTACAGGACAGATCTCTGACCAGAGATCTGGTATATCTGATACCAGAATCTGGTAACTAATTTTTTTTTTAAATGAAACCAAGACTTGCCTGTTGGAATTCCTCATTTCTCAGGGAGGTGGGCAAGAAAAGTCTTCTTTGCCTTATTATCAACTTTAGATATTCCATGACAGTCTGCCTAAAAAATCACTTCCAAACTCCATATACACTGTATAATGCTTACTGAACAGATTACCTTCTGCTTTTCTACTGTGCTCTTGTAAAAGTCTGTGTTCTCTATACATTAATAAATGTATCTCCACAAACCCTTGAGGAGTGTCCAATGAAACAGCAATGAAACATTCCAATGAAAACAGCAGGGCTCAATGCTGCACTGGTACAGTGAGATCTGCTGTTACAGTGGAGCCTGAACTCTTAACGCTCGTTAGCATTTAATTCTCAGAGCTCCTATCATTCATCTCAATTACAACAATGAATAATTAGCACTCCTGAAAATCAGCCCCATGCTGGTTTTGAGTACTTAGGAAATGAAAACTATAAGGACCACCCCTGAAAAGTTTGGGTCAAGTGATGTGCCTCTTATACAAACTCAGCGGTAAGAGCTGAAAAGTTCTCCATGGTGGTTTTTTTCATGTTAAACAATACTTTTGCAATATGCACTCCTGATCTCCCTAACTAGCCTACTTCTGGGGGGCAAAATCTCTGATCCAAAGTTTGTTCACCACATACTTTAATTCCTTATAGTTTCTGACCTTTAGGAAAAAGTAAACCTAACCATTGAGACTAGTGCCATGATCCATATACTCTCCCTTAAGTAGGCGTTAGAAAGAACTACTCAGAAGGTAAAACAACTTAATTTCTTAATGTGCCTATGGAAGATAACTTCAAAATGTAGCAAGTTCTACATTACTGCAGATTACCAGCAAGTACGGATTTTTAGATTCATGATAGAGAGATATTTGCCTTCGCCTGTCAGTTTTTGTAGGTCAGCCACTAGCTGGGGTGGAAGAACAGTCTGTACCACTGGCTTTTAAAGTGTTGACAGCAGAGGAATGGCAATACACTGAATTTTTGTTGTCCATTACAAGCTGACAGTGTGAAATAATGGTTACAGAAACCTGCATTGACTTACCCTTTTATCCCAGGTCTAGTCCTATAGGAGATTACATGAAGGGAACACATTCCCTGAAACAGTCAAACTTAAAAGCCTTATTTCTTGTAAGATTACCTGAAGAAACTGAAACAGTGGCTTACATATTTTTTTTTCCCCCTGAAAAGACTGGTTTGTGACTGGTTCAGTTGACAAACAAGAACATAAAGACATTAAGTCACTTCCATACGTTGAAAATACCTTCCCTGCTCCCCAGGTAAAAGTCTAGGGAGAGAACTTCAGCTGAACTGTAATATACCCACACAAGTTTCCCTGCTCACTGAAACCACTTCCTCTGTGCATTTGTTTTATAACTTTACTAGAATTTAAAGGAACACTTACGGATGAGACTGCTCACAAGTGAAGGCAGGGCACAAACCCTACTTACAGCAATGCACCGCTTGATGTTGTGCATAAGCTGGTTCAACTGTGCTGACAGGGATGTTATTTTCTGTCTGTCTTCTTCCCAACTAATTCTGGCACTTCTGACTTCACGATGAGACAGCTGTAGAGCTAAGCTAGCTTGGCTATGCATTCTGGTTGTCAGCTTTAACTGTTCAACTCTGACTTGGCTCCTGGAGATCAGCCTCGGAGCTGGCTGAACAGGGTATGCCCAGGATGCCCCTGTTTATGGCAGTCTGATGGACTCCAGCATGAAGCATCCCTAAGTTTGGCTCCTTCCTTTTGGTGAAACCCTGACCTGCGCTGCAGCAGGCCGGGGCGGCCAGGCCCTGCTCCTCCGGCAGGGCTCACTCTGAAGGGAGGCGGCAGGAGGCAGACGTCCCTCATCCCGCGGCCGTGCAGCTCGGTGAGCTGCTGACTCCTATTGTGTGACCATCAACCACAGGAAGGCCTAAAATGCAGAGAGAAGCAAACTACATGTCACTGTATGTCACCTCCATTGGCCTCTTACAACACAAAAGCCATCTGAGCCCCAGTCACCCGAGGCGGCAGGCAGCTCCTGGTGAGACTGCAGCGGTGCGAGCCCGAGGAGCCTCCCAGGCGAGCTGCCGGCGGGAGCGCGGTCTGCCCTGGGGGTTCCCCCGGCGGCCG
>NW_009647735.1:9497623-9510612 GCF_000708025.1 Charadrius vociferus
CCTTCGGGGAGCCGCCACTCCTGCTGCTCCATCTGCCCGGGGTCGAGGGGCGCCTCTCCTGTCAGCTGTGCCTCACCCCCCTATACTCCACAGCGTCGTGGTCTCCGGGAGCTCTGCTGCAGCCCCCTCTCTTCCAGCATCACCTCAATCTCTTTATTCGTGTTCAGTTTTCCCCTGCCCGCTGCCTCAGCTGCTTCTTGGCTCCAGTGGTCCTTCACCCCTCCCCAGCGCTCACTTCTTCATCTCCTCGTAATCTGCAACCCTGTCCCCAACACTAAGTATCTTTAATCTGGCAAAACGGTCTCTCTGTGTCCCAGGGCACAGTCCTGCTGGGAAGACCCTCGCCCATGGGCTTGCTCTGCCCCATGGCACTGCGGTCAGTCTGTGCCAGAGCTGGCAGTGCATGCAGGAGGTGAACCTTGCCGCTAGCTGCTCGCAGCTGACAAAATGTGGGGTGCAGAGCTGCTTGCTGGTCCCAGGGCCATTCCTGGCCATTGCAAAGCTTTCAGCTTGCTCTTTTGGGCATGGAGCGATGGTGTTATTACACAGCCCCACCTGCAGTGCTCCAGAGCTTCCGCTGGTAAGGCCCCGCACATGTCCGTGATCAGCATGTGTCATGGAGTTGCTCAGATTTGTGCCAAAGCTGTTAATAATGGTGTGGGTCAGCTGCGAGGGTGAGCACTGAGGCTTCTCCAACAGGCTTCTGCCAGTTGCTGTGTCACTGCAGGATGCCATCAGCTTTCTCAGTTCCTTTGCAAGTGGCAGGAAGTCACTGAGGTCCCCGAAGATCCCAGGCAACGATGGAGCAAGTCACTGACATGGAAAGGTCTGAGCATCCACCCAGCATCCCGGCTCACCAGGGGCTGGGCCTCCGCTGGGACCTGGAGCGGAGGGTGGGAGCTGTGCCGGGGAGATGGAGGGCATCACCCGGTCCATCTGCAGGTGGCATCAGGGCCCTGTCTCAGAGCCTACTTTCATCTGCTGCTTTAGCAAAGTTGGGATGTGTTGGCTCTGAAGCATTTCTCTTGGCCCAAGACAAGAAACCATTTTTACCTCTGTACCTTCAAAGCATGCCCCAGTGAGTGTCGTCTGGCCAGCTCTGGTGGCCCGGGATGCATCTGTCCCACGCTCCCTCTGCAAGGAAGGGAAAAGTCTCCCTTTGACAGAGGGGCTCCCACAGCCCCTTGCTTCAAGGCCCAGAGATGCACGAAGCTCTGCCTCCATCTGCCTTCCCTGCTCCCGGAGCTCTCCCCGGAGCCTTAATCCGTCTGGAGCGTGGGCTGCCTGCAAACTCCTCTGTGCGGCAGCGCGTGACGCCCCCCTGGGCCCCTTCTCCGCTTTCCCAGCGGCCACCAAGCAGAGGCTGCGCCGGGGTCGGCAGGGCACAAAGCCACTGGCGGGGGCCCTCCCTGACCCCCGGTCCTGCACGCTGCGCCCGCTGCGGGCAGCCCGCCTCTGTCAGCCTGTGCAGACCTGCAGGCAGCATGGGCAGCCCTGCCGGGCCACAAACACACCCAGGAGGGTGTGAGCAGGCAGCTGAGCAGGGCTCTGCTGTGCAGGGACGCCCAGCTGAGAGCCCAGCCCCAGCACTCACCTGGCTTGCCGGCGTCCCAGCTGCAGGAACCCAACGTCTGCAGGGAGCAGGTATTTTGCCCACTTGGCTTGTTGCCCCAGGGTAGCAGCCCATGCCATGGGGAAGCTGTCCTGTGCTGCCACGGGAGCTGCGGGAGAGCTGGCAGAGTGGTATGGGGGATGATCGTCCTTGGCCCTGTGCACAGCTGAGGTGGGAAAGAAAAGGGGCTGCCTGTGCTGGTCCCATGCTCCGGAGAGCGGGGATGGGGAGCACAGGGCTGACTGCATGGGGGAGTTGTGGGGCATGAGGCTGGGAATGGGGGGTCTGGGCCAGGCTGTGCTGTTCTTGCTGATTTGGGGTCACCCTGTTCCCCATGCTGGTCCAGGAGCTCTGCCCTCCCTCCTGTGAGGTCAGGGGACAGCAGGGCTGGATGTCAGCTCCAGCTGACCTGCCCAGTGCCACGCAGCCTGGGCTGGCTTGGCTCTGTGTGGGCAAGGGGCTCTTGCCCTGCCTGTGGCCACCTTGTCCTGTGCCAGCACCCCTGGGGCACAAAGGTCTCTGCAGGGCTGCGAGCGCACACTGCTGTGTTGGTGACTGTAGCAATGGGTTTGTCACCCCTTCAAGCCCCCTGTGCCCCCCACACTACAGCGGGGGGTGTGCTGTGGGAGTTTTTGGTGAGAGCTGAGCAGGGCTCCCGATGGACCTCCAGGTTCCCCTTGGAGCTGAAGCAGAAGCTGAGCAGGATCTGCTGTGTGCTCAGTGCAGCTCTATTTGGGACCTGTGCCCAGGTGTGTTGCACAATAACTACTGGTGCCGCTGCTGCAGTCCCGTTCTGACCTGGGGAACAGGGTGACATTTTCCTTCCAAACCCTCCAGATAGCACCGTTGGTGTAGATTTGTGGCCAGTCCTGTGCTGCTGCCCTGCCAAGCTCCAGTCCTGGCAGCAGCAGCCTCTCGGAGCAGCTGAGTGCTGAAGTTCCACAGCCGCTCCTACTGTACTTTGCACATTTTGTGGGAGCCAGCCAGTGGGGTGGCAGGGTTTCCCTCAGCAGCTGCTGGCACCAGTGCTCTGCCTGTGTGAGCAGTAAGGTGGGCACAGGGCAAGTCCCAGGGGATGGGACTTGATGGAAGTTCCCTGATGGAAGTGGTGCCTCTGCTTCTGGTGACAGCAGGGGTATGAGCCGGCAGCTGGGGCCTCTGGGCATCAGGGAGGGAAACTGCCTGGTCCCGTGGCTTCCTGCTCTTGTGTTAGGGCTGGCTCCTTTGGTGTGATCACTGAGCAGATCACAGCTGCTGATCTGATCCCTAGAAGATGGAGGAGGCAGTGGATGTGGGTACCGCTGTGCTGCTCAGCATCCCCTGCGCCTTGGCTGCCTGGACCCCAGGGGATGGCAGCCCCCAGACCTCCCCCAGCCTGCAGAAGCCAGCTGGCAGGTTAGGGGTCCCCCTCCTGTGTTGGTACCCGGCTGTGCGTGCTCCAGCAGCCACTGCTCTGTGTGGGTCCTGGGGGAGATTCTGCACCCCAGCCCTGAAGACCAACACACTGGTGGTATTTGGGAGTGCGGTGCCATGCTGGGGTGCTGCTGTGTCATGGGGGAAGACCAGGCTCACCTTGACCATAGGCAGGGCACGGCAGAGCCGCTCTGGTGTGGCTGGCTGAGGATGGGAGGGCCTGGGCCAGCTCAGCTCCCCCTCTCCAGGGCCCAGGTTAGGGTGGAACGTGGCCCTGCTAGGCACACCCTTGCCCCCAACACTGGAGAGGATGTGGCTGGGAGGATGTGGTCGGCTGGCTCCCGTACCTGGCTCAGTGGTCGCAGTGAAATGAGTCTGGTTGAATCTGTGGGGTGATAGTGTTGTATGGGGTGCCTGGCCTGTTGGGGAGGTTGGGATGAGGAGGGGGAGCAGCTCCGCAACTCGGCAAGCAGTAGGGTTTCTCAGGGTGGATAAAGGGAGACCTTGTTTGGGATTCCCTGCTTCCTCCAGCCAAGCACCAGGACTCTGGGAACCTCAGCAAAGCATCCTGGCCCTCTCCCCTTCCCAGTGTGTGGGGAACCCAGTGGTAGCCCTGCAGCCAGCCTGGTAGTGTCCTGGACTGTAGCAGTGGGTTTCCCCCATGACTGTTCCTCTCCCTGCCCCCCATAGTGCTTGGACCAACAACCATCCGGCACCTGCTCAGCTGCAGCTCCTCCAGCCCCTCTGGGTTCCTGTTGCTGTTGGAGCCGAGCTGATGGGCTGCCAGGATGGTGCCGCCTCAGTGGGGACCTGGGCTTAGGGAGGAGGATGGAGACTTCCCAGGCTGTTGCACATACCCCCACCTGCATGGCAGGAGCCTCGGGCTACAGCTTGGTCATTGCAGCTGGGCTACTCCTGGGGAGTCTGGGTGCAAGGTTGTGTCAACCTGGCCGGCAAGGCTGATGGCCCCTGGAGCCTGCACGGTGCCCCTGGCTCCCAGGCAGAGTGCTGAACCCTGGGCTAGGGAGTAGGGCCTGCTCACTGCCAACTCCAGGCTTGTTCCAGCTCGTTGAGGTCCCAGGGCAGCCTGCGCGTGCACCCTGTGCTCCCGCTTTCCCTGGCATCACGCCTTGCCTGGGGACACAGCCAGCAGCCCTGCTATGTCCCAGGGCTCTGGGGCAGCCACTTGCTACGGTACCTGGACCCAGGATGCTGCAGTGCCCCATCCCCATGGGGCAGGAGGGTGAGAGGTCTGTGCCAACACGCTGTGTGCATCCACTGCAGGGCGCCTGACCGTTTGTCTGAGACAGCGCAGCACTATGGCAGACCCTCCTGGCTGCTGCCGCCCCTGTGCCACCTGCCTGCTCTGCCTCTGCTGCTGCCAGTGGATCACCGCCAAGAAGGAGAAGAGGAAGGGCCTGAGAACGACCAAGGTGATACCGTGGGTGATGCTGAGCTGGGGCTGGCCAGCCCCTGCGTGGGTGACTGGGGTGGGGAAGGGCTCCGGCTGGGGGGCTCAGCCCAGACATTGGGCTGCTGACACCTTGTCACTGGTCCTGAGCCCCAAGAGAGCTGGGATCCTACCTGGCACCCTCTCAAGAAGGAGAAGAGGAAGGGCCTGAGAACGACCAAGGTGATACCGTGGGTGATGCTGAGCTGGGGCTGGCCAGCCCCTGCGTGGGTGACTGGGGTGGGGAAGGGCTCCGGCTGGGGGGCTCAGCCCAGACATTGGGCTGCTGACACCTTGTCACTGGTCCTGAGCCCCAAGAGAGCTGGGATCCTACCTGGCACCCTCTCTGTCCAGGGACTGCCCTAGCCTGGAGCAGTGGGAGGGTGAGTTGTCTGTTCCTGCTGGGTGACAAGAAGGGCAGAGCAGCACGTTAGCAGCAGCGAGGCTGAGCCGTGGCCGTCCCCTGCCCAGCTGAGCGTGTGTCTGCGGCACAGCTCACGCGTGCCTGGAGCTGAGCGCTGTGCTCCCTGAGGGCTGAGTGTGGCGGGCAGGTCCCGGGGCACTGAGTGCCTGGCAAGGCACGCGGGAGGCACGGTTCTTGGGTTGGGTGTGGCCCCTGCTAATGGGGTGCTGGAAGGGGGTGTCCCCAGCAGTTTATAACCTGGGAGGGGTGAGGCCCTGGGATTCTCTGCGGTCTCCAACTCCCATGGGAGCGGCTGTGCCGCTGCTTGTCCCATCTTGCCTGGAATGTGTGAGCTGGTCCAGGCTGCTGAGTGTCCCGCTCAGCACCTGTGGCACCCCTCACCTCCATGCATATGTGGGGCTGGAGACCCTGAAGCTGAAGCTGGATCTGGCTTTGGCTGGGCAGGCAGGAGCCGTCAGCAGGCTCCCTGCTGTAGTGACAGCTCTGAGGCACAGCACCCCTCTCCACCTAGCCCACAGATCACCCAGCTGGAAGGGAACAGGACCTGGCTCCCTGCCCCTTCCCATGTCCAAAGTCCCAGCCCGCTCCCAGTGGCTGCTGCAGGGGAAAGGAGGCAGTCCTGCCACAGGGGCTGTCCTCCCCAGTCTGGCCTAGGCAGCTTTTTAGCTTGTAGGAGATACTGGTCCATCTTGCTGTAGCATGGGTCCAGCCAAAAGAGCTCTCCTGGGCAGCTCTGTTCCCTCTCCATGGGGCAGCTTGGTGCCTGGACCCATGAGGCCAGTGCCTGCTGTGACCCCCTGCGCACCCTGCTGCAGCCTGGGTGCTCCCCAGGGGCCTCAGCAACCTGGCCGAGGCCCACATGCCCTGCTGGTGTGTGCATAGCTGTCCTCTTTGGCTTTCAGTGCGACTGCGGCTGGTTCCTTTTCCTCTTCTGCGTCTTCCTCTTCACACTGGTGTGGCTCTACTTCGCCATCATCATCCTCAATGATTTCCACAACTTCAATGAGTGAGTAGGATCCCACCTCCTGCCTTGCTCCCCATGTGCCCCCTGCCCCTCTGACCATCCCCTTTGCTGGCAGGTACATCTTCAAGCAGACGAAGTTGTGGCTAGACTGGTCCCTGGTCCTGCTCATAGCTACGACCGTGCTGATCACCTACTCAGCTGTGCTGCTGGTGAGCCCCGCTGATCCTGCCTGGGCTAGTAGGGGTATGGAGCTGTGTGGAGCACAGGCTGGCTGCTATGCCCTTTCCAGAGCCAGGTGGAGCCAGCAGCATTCGCCCTGCTGGAGCTATGTCAGCCTCAGCATGGCCAGGGACCCTCTGGCTGAGTGCTGTGCCCTTAGAGGGCTGAGGTGCGGGGTACAGCCCAGCTCTGACGTCTCCTTGTTCTTCTCATAGGTCCTTGCTTTGTGCTTGCAGCTGTGTGGCCAGCCCTTGAAGCTACACTGGCTCCACAAGGTGAGAAACTGGGGGTGCAGGGAGATGGTGCCTGCCCTGGCTGCCCGTGCACCTTGGAAAGCTGTGACCCACCTACTGGGGCTGTGTATGGCTGCTGTCACCCCACTGGGTGGCTGTGTGTCCCCGCTGAGCTGGGCTGCAGCTGTTACTCCCCCAGACACATCTCTGATGGGAATACTCCCCTTGCTCACAGTGTGGCGTACAGAACTCAGCTGCAAACCCAAATGGGGAAGTGGGGTCTCAGGACTTGCAGGGGCTCAGGAGGAAGAGGTGAGGGCTCTGCCTGCCCTGCCAGGGCAGAGCCCAGCTGGCCTGCAGGATACTGTGTGCTCCCCTAACTGCCCTGTGCCCTGCCCCACAGACCCTGCTGATCTTAACTGCCCTGGTGGTAGCTGCAGCCTTCACAGGGCTGGGAATAAAGTGGGCGGAGGAGTGGAGAAGTGCACGCATCTCGCTGCAGGTGAGTCACCTCGATACCAGGGACTCCCCCGCTGTACCCAGTACCTGGCCTGTGGGGATGAGCTGAAGGGTGGTGACTGGAGCCCCTAGCATGGCTGTGTGCCATGGGGGTTAACGCCCTGCCCTTGACTTATGCTGCCTGGCCAGGTGAGGTGCTTCTGCTGCTCTCGCAGTCCTGCCTGGAGCAGCTGCAGTCAGGGTGACGAGCGGTGGCTGGAACAGAGTGGGGAACCTGTTCAGTCCCCCTTGGAGCCTGTCCTTCCCTCCCTGGCACTATGGCTCTTCCAGCGGTTCTGGCTGCAGTGGCAGACCATATGGATTTTGGGGACAGGGTCTGGGCTGGTGCTGGCTGACACCCTGGCTTTGCCTCCCCAGGCAACAGGTCCCTTCCTGCACATTGGAATCGTGGGGGGAATGACGCTCCTTGCCTGGCCTCTGGCCAGCTTCATCTACCGCACCCGCAACACAGGTAATCCACCTCCGAGGTCTCCATCTCCCCACTTGGCTGGTGCCTTGCTTCCTACCACCCAACTGAGCATCACTGGTGGTAGAGTGGCCCACAGAGAGGGCCAGTGCAGTGGGAACAGGTCCCCAGGACTCAGTCTGGTAGCAATGCCTGCTCTTGGCTGCTGCTTCTCATGCCCAGCCCTTGGCGCAGCTTCAGCCCTCACTGCTTTGCAGTGGATGGCAGGGCTGTGGATGGCAGACTGAGTCCTGCAGAAGTGCTGGGTTGGGGTACAAGGACATGTAGTGGGCCAAAAATAAATCTGCAGTGTTCCCGAGACTGGGGATGCAATGCCTGACCTAGGGCAACCATAAGTTAATGACAGGTGAAGCAGCCTTGGCTTATTTCTAATGGCCTGCAAAATACTTCCTCTGTACCTCACCCCTCTATCTTCTCTGTCTCTGCCTGCAGGTCTCAAGGTGTTTCTGTTGTTTGTGTACTGCACGGTGATGATCGCACTGTATCTGGCTCCTCTGGGAATTACCTCCCCTTGCATCATGGAGGAGAACCAACTGCCCCCCAAGCCAGCCCTGGTTGGCCACCGAGGAGCCCCCATGGTGAGTGACCAGCACTGGCAGCGTCCTGGCACAGTGGTCAGAGTGAATAGGGCAGGCTGCTCTGCCACCAAAAGCCAGGCCAGGGCACGCCGGCGCCTCAGACCCTTGCTGGGTCGGGATGAGCTCTGGCCAGCCCAGTAGAGAGGGGTCCCCACACCAGCCAGGGCAGCACAGGGCGAGGAGGGTGGGCGCAGCAGCCACAGGGCAGAGCTGATTGCTGAGCACTGCTGGACCAGGAGCAGACGACTCTTGGCAGAAAGCCTGGCTGCATAATGTGGGCTGAAAAGCGGGACTAGGCAGGCTCTGGCTATCTACCCCCAGCCCTTTTCCATCCCCAGCCCTACCAGGGTCACCCATTGCATTGTGGTTGCCCTAGAGCCCAGCCACGCTGCTGCGTGCAGCCAGGCAGGGTGAGTGCCTGCCTCCTGCCCCTTCCTGCCTGTGCCCTCTGCGCTAACACTGTTCCTTTTCCAGCTGGCCCCCGAAAACACCCTCATGTCACTGCACAAGGCGGTGGACTGCGATGTGCAAGTCTTTGAGACAGACGTCATGGTGAGGTAAAGGGGACTCGGAGGGAGGGAGGAAGGGGCCTGTGTATCCTGGGATGTCACCTCCCACATGGGGCATTCTGGAACACACCTGGAGGACTGACATAGCCTGAATTTGGAGGCAGCTCTGTTCAAAGGGCTCTGCCATTCCCACCTTCCCAGTATGGGACTGGCTCCAGCTTGGTGTCCCAACGATCTGGGAGAGGTACTTGGTTTCTGTCCTCCTCACGCAGATTGCCTTCCATTAGGGGAGGGGCACTGCTTGGAAGAGACCCTGGCTCTAATTCATCTCATGCAATCCTGCTATGGGGACAGCTGTTGCAGTGAGCAAGGAACTACTTGGTTCCTGGCTTGGTCTGTAGGTGTTCTGTGCTTTCCAGACACTCACCCTTTTGTGTAGAGGACCACAAGCAGGCATGAGGGTGGGGGGAAGGGGGCAGAAAGGCCAGGGCAGGGATAGGAGACAAACAGCTTGCAACACAGAGCTTCCCTCTCTGCTTCTTTGCCAGTGCTGATGGGGTCCCGTTCCTCATGCATGATGAGAAACTCATCAGGACCACCAATGCCCAGGATGTGTTCCAGGAGAGGGCTGCCCTGAACAGCACCGCCTTCAACTGGACAGACCTCCAGCAGTTGGATGCTGGCAGCTGGTTCCTGGAGGTCAGGATGCCCCTGGGGTGGCTGGTCAGGGATGGGTGCATGTGTGGGTGAAGCATGAGCCCTGCCCTGGAGAAAGTTCCCTCTGCAGCACTGGTCCTGGCAGACACCTGGACAGGGTGCAGAAGCACTTTCACGCCTGCATGAATCCCTTGGGTGCGGTTATGCCCCAAGCTGGGCTTTGTTCTGACTCCTCAGCTGAGTCATGGAGGTAGCTGGTTTGAGGGGAGATGTCTCATGCGTTTGCTCTGAGCTGCACAGCCTGCCTGGGCTTGGAGGCCGCTGTGGCAAGGCTCTTCCCAAAAGGTGACTAACCAACTGCTGAGCTGCTCTGAGTGCCCACGGGTGTTGGGGCTGCTTGAACTGTGCTGTTAGTGGGGAGAAGGGTAGAGGTGCCCCATGGATGTGCATGGGAAGCATCCCTGTGCCTGTCTGCACTGGAGGGCATGTGGATAGGCCAGTGCAGGAAACTGAGAGCCAGAGATGGGCACCAGTTTGGGAAGCTTACAGGTGGTCTGCCTATAGTTACTAACTCTCTCTCACCCCTGCAGCGGAGGCCGTTTCCCACTGTGCAAAGTCTTTCTGCTGATGATCGCTCCCAGGTGACTAAACAGAGGATCCCATCCCTGGAACAGGCGCTAGAGGCAGCCAAGCAGAGCAATATCTCTGTCATGTTCGACCTGCGGCCTGAGAACCACAGTGACTACCAGAGCTTTGTCAATGCCACCCTGGAAGTGATCTTACAGTCAGGCATCCCACTACAGCAGGTGAGCTGCCCATCACCCCACCACTGGCGGGCTCTGCTGTCACAGCCCTGCTGTGCTGAGAGGTGCCCCGCCAACCCCACTGAGCATCCCTACCACTCCATACACCACATCTCTGTATGTGATCCCTGCTGGGGAACCCGGTCCAGGTGTGGGGTTCTCTAGCTGGGACAAGTTGCCAATAATTAGGCGTTAATGCTTGCAGCTTCAGAGCCCTCCAAATACCATGGTGCCCCAGCACTGGCCACCCTGGTTGTGTAACCAGTGACTCAGTCTAGGGAGGTGACCAACAGTGCCAGCAAGAGCAGGAAAACAATGCTGAGGCTTCCACCTCCCTGCACTGTGCCACACCTCTCCCTGCAGCTCTTGAACTTCTGCTGCAACCTTCTGGGTCGTCTTTGCACTTCACCCAACTTCTGCAGCACAGGATGTGTGCTGCCTTGAGGGGATGAATTAGCCCCCAAATCACTTTCCCTTCTTGGCTTTTTGGGAATGTGGAGCAGGAGGGGAGACAGCAAAGACTCGTACTGTAGTGCTGATCCAAGGTGCATTCTTGCTGCAGACTTGGGGCCAAAAGGGTGCACTGTGTGATCCGTTCAAGGACCCAGAAAGGACATAACTGCTGCTGCTTTCTTAGCTTGGAACTGCTCAGTGGGGTCTGTTGTGCTTATTTCTTGGCTGGGAGGAACTCTTAAGAGACTGTCCTGGCAGAGATCCTCATGGAGGAGCTGAGTGTGGAGACGGGGGCAGGAAGCAGCTGTCTGAGTAGGCCATGTATGTCTGGACCTGCAAGGAAATATCGGAAGACAGCAAACTCTGGAGCACCTCTCCTCTGCATGTGCTTTTTGGCTCTTGCCTAGGTCCTCTGGCTGCCGGATGGGTTCAGGGAACAGGTCAAACAGCAAGCCCCAGGCATTCAGCAAATCTACGGCCGGAAGAGACTCCGGAATGAGAAGGAGCCGCTGTTGCATGTCAATCTGCCCTACCAGGACATGAGCTCTGAGGAGATCAGGTGAGAGCCCTGTGCCCAGGAGCCTGGGAGCTGTGGGGCCTGGGCACTGTCCCAGCTCTGTGCCAGGGACCAGCTGAGGCTGAGTGCTGGCGCGGTGCTGGCAAGGGCAGGGTGTGTGCTCCAGCCTTGCGGACAAACATGCCTTATCAGGCAGGGCTGGTGCAGGGGATGGAGCTGGCTGCAGTCCTCTGCCTTGCCAGCAAATCTGCCCTGGGTCTGGCTCTCCAGACAGTTGCTCCATGTGGCTGCAAATGCTGGATCATATCCCAGATAGACAGTCCTCTCTGGCTGTACGCTGAGTGTGCCGGCACCCTCCTGTCTGCTGCTCTGACCATGGCTGTCCCTGTGCAGGCAGTACCGCCAGGACAACATCTCTGTCAACTTGTACGTGGTGAACCAGCCCTGGCTCTTCTCCGTGCTGTGGTGCTCTGGGGTGAGCTCTGTCACCACCAACGCCTGCCAGGTGCTGAAGGAGATGAAACACCCCATCTGGCTGCTCGTAAGTGACCCCTCCATCCTTCACCCTGCCCCACAGCCCTGTGCCCCAGGCACTAGCGCGTCCCTATCTGTAGCAGCCCCGGGCAGCCAGAAGCCTGGAGGGTAGATTTTGCTCAGTGCTCTGCTGGTGTGACCCTGTGGAAGGGACTGCTGGCACAGCAGGCTGGGCTGTGCCCCCAGTACACCACTCCTGGCTGGTGTTCATGGCTTGTCTTGTTGCTTTTGCAGCCCAGCAGCACGTACCTCATGATTTGGATTGTTGTAGACTGCGTTTCCGTTCTTGCCATCCTCTGGGCCTTCCTCTTGGTGAAGTACGTTTGATCCCTTTCCCCCGCCCGGGGGAGGCGGTAGTGTGCCCTGGGTGGCTGGTACTGTTACCATAAGTCCATGTGCTGTATCAGTACATACCCAAACCTGGGCGTATCTGCTGCCACCCCCCTCTGGACTCAGATCCTGGGGGGTCCTCTCCTGTCTGGCTAAGTGAGACAGCAGTGTGTGGAGACAGCTTTTATCACCAGGCTGCAGCTAAAAATCTGGCCTGACCCCTCCTCAAGGTGCTGGGTGCCTTAGTTCACCCTTCCTAGCTCTCTCTGCACCCCAGGGCTTGCTGGGCTGAAGCTGGGGGACATTGGCCCTGCTCCTTCACCAGCGCTGCAGGCACGGAGAGCACATCCCTGTGGGTCTGCGTGTCCTCTGGGGCCCCCCAGCCTCAAGCTGGGAGCTTGGGGGAGGGAAGGGGGAGGCTGGACTGACATGCTAACATTGATCCTATTCCATCTCCTAGGAAATGCTCCCAGAGAAGACGGGCAGCAGGTGAGTGCGCACACATGTGAGCTCCCCTCCTTCAGAGCCAGGCTCTGCCTGCGGGACTCTCCCTGGCAGGCAGGCAGCTTTCTCCTGCCCAAAATGACAGTGGTTTGGGATGGCCGGGGGAGGGAAGGGAATCCCAGCCCAGGGAGTTCCTGTCCTGCCCTTAGCAAACAGCGCTGGGGAATCCCACATTCCCCAAGTCTCCGCAAACCTGCTTTTCAGGCTGCTCCGCCTGTCGCTGTGGGATGGTGGCTGCCAGCCGTGACTGTTTTTTCCTCTCTGTGTCCCCAGAGTCCGAGACAGACGTGCTGCTCACAAAGATCAACAGCTTGATGCAAGAGTGACCCCTCCAGCCTGCATCAGCCATGGGGAGGGGCAGCGAGAGCCCTGCGCAGCTCCAGCGAGGGGCAATCCTCAGGCCAGCTTCCAGGCTCCTTTCCTTTGCAGACTCCTTCCTGAGCTTCCCCTCCCCCCGTAGCCTTCCTGACTCCTTGCGTGGTGCACAACTGCCCTCAGCTGAAAAGACCTGGAACTGGGTTGCCTGTTCCCACGGACAGCGAGGAACTGGAGACTGTGCAGGGTTTTCCTGGGGCTGGCTGGTGCCTGGGGGCTGAGGGCTTCTCCAGCAGTGCTGGGGCCAAGATCTCTGCCCTGGCGTTTGGACACTGGTGGGGGATTTGAGTTGCTGTTTGGCGCAGGGGAAGGCAGTCTGTCACCAGCAGCTCCGCAGCCAGTGCTGGGAAACCTTGTTTAAAGTGCGGCTGCCCTGGGGGCTGCCCTGCCCCATGGCTTGAGGAATAGGAAGGGGGGGTGAAAAGGGGG
>NW_009647735.1:9511466-9517062 GCF_000708025.1 Charadrius vociferus
AGCGGAGCGGCCGCCGGTCGCGGCGGAGCGATGATCCGCCGGGAAGGTAAGGAGCGCCCTGCCCTGCCCCGCTCTGCCCGCGGCACCGAGCACCGCCGCGCTCAACAAGTGTCTGCCCTGCCGGTACCGGCACCGGCATAGCCCCCGGTGCCCCCGCGCCCCTGCCGGGCACCTCCTTCCCTCCCTCCCCTGCCCGGTGCACCCCCGGGGCTGAGACCTGAGGACCGGGTACCCCAACTACGTGCCCGCCCTGGGCTGTGGGCTGTTCAGGGGCCACTGTGGCTCGGAGCGGGTGGCCGCAGGATGCCGTGCATGCAGCACCCTTGGGTGCTGAGGGAAGGGCGGGTGTGGGGGTGTGGGCCCTGCGAGGAACGACCTCCTGTAAGCGGGACTTGTACCTTGAGATGGGCCCCAGACATCACGTGCCGTTCCTTGGGTGCTGCAGGAAGGGTGCTCTGGTCCCCACCCTGTGCTGGGGGCACAGCACGCCCTGCCAGAGCCCCCCCGTCACCTGGTGCCGGTGGCCATCAGCACAGGGTGCGTGCCGCTCTTTCTGTCCAGCCTGGACTGGGGTGGGATGGTCACACCAGGTTCCTAGTCTCGTGTACTGGTGTGGTGGCCCTTGTTCTCCACCTGCTTCTTCAGCTCCTGCTGCTAAGGTCAGGAATGACCAGACGAAGATGACTCAACCCTGCTCGCGGGATGCTGGGCAGCGTCTGAAGCCGCTGTCTGATCTTGCAGAAAAGGAAGCCCTTAGTGATAACACAGAGCTGGGATGTCCATAAAGCCCAATAAATCTGGAGCTTGGGGACATCCATGTTTTTCCCGGAGCCAGCGTGGAGCCCAGCTCTGAAGCAGGAGCAATTCACGCTTCCCCAGGCTCCCTTCTCTGTTCTGCTCCCAGGATGAGTCAGTGTGGGCCGGCGACACAATCGGGACCCCCTTCAGCCATGGAGGAGCTGGGAGGGGAACTGGCTGCGGGAGCTGGGACAGCAGGTGGCACGCACCCTAGCAGACACAGCCCCCCTTCTCCCATGACCTGAATTCCCTGCCGAGAGCCCTGGGATGAGCAGGGTCATCCTTTCTGCATGAGTTCCTGGGTTAAAAGATGAGTCCCCAACAGTGGCTGGACGGCTCCCCCGCCTCCTCACACAGACGCTCTTTGTCTGCGGGCTGCCTGGGTGACAAAGGGAAATATTCACTGACAGGGCTGGGCCAGGCTCAAGGTCCATGGGAGCTCCCCACCCGCCTGCGAGATGGGTCCCATCTGGGGCTAGGGCTGGACTGGCAGCTCCAGCTGTGTGCCCAGGGAAGCACGGAGGTGTCCTGGCGCAGAGAGATCACAGCTCCGCTATTTGAGGTCCAAAATTGTCTTGGAGCTGCAGTGAACCCACTCTTTAACCAAAGCATTGCTTCATGGCAGCCTCCAGCTCCCCTCCTGGCCAGCGTCCCTCCTTCCCTCACCCCACGGCATCACATCCCTTTCCCTTTTTCCTTGGCTGACCCAAGGCTGCGTGGAGCAATACTTATGCTTCGCCCTGTAGAAACCCAAGTTTTGCCGCTTCTGTAGCTGAGCTGTTTGCAGCATCTCCTGCTATGTGAGTGGGGCTATGCTCAGCTTTGCTGCAGCCATCTGGCCCCACGTGGGAGACTGCAACTCCCGTGGTAGTCCTCATAGCCCTGTGCAGCCGGGACGTGTCCAGCTCCTGAACGGCTTCTCTGCCTGGGAGGTGGCAGAGGCTCCCGGGCTGCCCAGTGCCATGGGGTTCGGGGGTGAGTCAACTTGGGTTTAGCCTCCGATTTTCAGGGTCGAGGAGGGCCGGCAGGCAGAACCACCTCCCCTCCAGCCCCTGCCCAACTCTCCGCCATGGCCCCTCTGCACCTCACAGTAGGGTTAGCTCTCACAGGCTTGTGTAAGGAGGCTTGTTTTGTGGCTGTCTGACTCTTAAAAATCCAGAGCTGGAGGGTAACTTGAAGCGTTATCCAGATGAGCCCTTTGCACTGCTCCAAGGCTGCACTCCAGCCTTCCCTGAAGATGTCTCTCCATCCTTTGGTGTTAATGCCTTGTTACTCCTGTGTTGTCTCTGCAGACACTGAACGGGCAGTGGAGATTCTGACCAGATACCAAAGCACCCTGCGGTCCCCGGAGGAGCAGGAGCTAAAAGCCTCCATTGGAAAAGTCTCGCACATCTTTCAAAGTGAACTCTTCCAGGCTCTGCTGGGTAAGCCCCTGCCTTGTGGTCCCTGGGGCTTTGCGGTCAGTGGGGGCCTGATCCTGCGCACGTGCCTGGCACTGACCGGGCTGGGTGCATCCCATGCAAACGCATGGGTGCCTGTAGCGCCAGGGCGGTCTCTCCCCTCTGGGGCTTGGGCAGGAGATACCAGGGGTCGGGGCTGCAGTCGCTGGGTGTTTGTGATTCCTCGGTCGGGTGATTGTGGACATGGGGTAAAGCCTTCCTCATCGGGCTATGCCAGATCTATCCAGCACCCGCTGAAGGATGCTGCCACGCCACGGGCACCATCTGCGCAGTGCAGGCATGGTGCGGCCGCAGCCACCGCTGGGTTTCCTGCTCTGCTGCCGTACCGAGGATGCCCCACCACGGGGCCTCGCTCCTCCCTGCGCCCCTCAGCCTCATCGCTACCTGCTGCTTTACCATTCCTACTGGCGAGCCAAAAGGAAACTAAATTTTTCTGTCTTTGAGAGAGAATCCACGTGTGGATTCCCAGTGTCTTTTGGGGTATTCTGGCAGTTCTTGCGCTTAGTCGCATGAGGACTTGCGAGTAACCACTGCATAAGCGGCTCCATTTCACACAAGACACAGGCTTGCCAGCAAGGCTCGTCGTGGGGCTGGGCACCATAACGTGCCGTTTTGAGCGCAGTGTAAAGTTCCCCGTGTGGATTTAGGCAAACACAGCTGGAGTGTCACCGCACTACGCTACTTCTCCGTGCAGAACACACAGCTGTCTTGCTGAACAATATTATTTGAAAATGCACTTTTCTTTGCAAAGTATTTTTTTCTTTAGAAAAACAAAATTTGATGGTTTTGGACTCTGAAGTTGCTCGGCTCCATTCGCTGCCAGAGCAGACCAGGTCCTGGCTGTGGGGGTCACTTAGGGTGCTCGTTTTGGAGGTAATCCCAGAGAACCATTTGCAGAGCCGCAGTGTGCCGAGAGGGGCAGGAGCTCCCACTCACCTCCTCTCCTTAAGTCCCGCTTGCTGTGGGCCTGGGGGAAGCGTACGCAGCCCTGGCAGTTTCTGTTCCTGGGTCTCCTGGGAGAGAAGCTGAGTTTCCCCGCTGGCGAGGAAGGGAAAGCGCCCCAGAAGCTCTGCACCCCAGAGGAGGACCCGGACCCCGGGTGCAGAGCTCCACGCATGATCTGTGCTTCATTCTTGGTGTGTTTTGACCCAAGGCTGTCTCAGTCTTCCTGCTCCCCCTTGCCATCGTTCTTCTCTCGTGGCAGCTCTCACCTTGTCCTCACACCTCTGCAGCCAGAGACCCATTTCTGTGCTCGCACAGCCCCGAGTTGCCAGCAGCTCCTCTGTGCTTCGGGTTATCCATTGAAAATGACATACAATCATGGGATGAATGGTGTGTCCTGAGCTATTTTATTCTCTCCTTTCCTTCTTCTTGCTGTTGGAGCATCACCTATAGGCTTTGAGCCCCAGCGTGTCCTTGTGCAGGGCTCGCGCTGGGACGTCCTTGTGCAGGGCTCGCGCTGGACGTCGCGAAAGGGAGAGCTCCCCGGGGCCGTGGGCAGAAGGGACCCACGTGCACCTCCTTTCTTGCCTCTGCAAGACAACCCGCTCTCAAAATGCTCCTCAGCCTGTGATTACCCCCACGTTGGAGGCAGTGGTCCCTAACAGGGCTGTGATCGCCTCTGCAAACCTGACACGAGCCCAAAACCCCTGACCATGTTTGTGTGCCCCCCCAGCCCTCCCCAGGGCCACAGGAAGGCAGCGAAGCAGTTTCCCAAAGCCCGGGGCTGTTCATACTGGTGTGAAAGTGTTGTGGAGGAGAGAGCCCGTCCGCGCACGCCGCACTGGCTGCAGTTCGCACGCTGGCACGCCGACGCCGTGCAGGCTTCAGCGCTCCCTGCTTTAAACCATCTGTCTTGGTGTCCTGTCAACACTGGCACGAGGGAGTGTCTCTTGATCACCAGTGACCTTTTCAACTGGTTTAACAGGATATTAGTTCCCCGTGCCAGAGCAAGCTTTCACTAGATATGTTTACCTAACTTGGAATTTGCATTCATTACTTCCACCCGCACACACACCCCCACCCCCGGAGTGTGGGTTTGTGAATTCCTCCGTCCCCCGGTGGACACGGGTGATGCTGTGTCCGGCTGCGTGCTTGCTGTGCCTGCACACACCAGGGTCGCTCGGTGTCCACAGTCCAGACCTGCTGGAGCGCGGGGACAGCTCTAGGAGGGTGGTGGAGCATTTCTATTTTGTTTACTTTTCACATGCACACACCCCCCACACCTTTTCCCAGCGGGCTGCCGTGTCTCTGTCTGAAGTTTGCTTGGAGTCACGGGGCTGGTTCAGGGTTTATCCGAGGGAGGAGGATTTGCGGGAGCGCCATGGGTACGCCTCCCAGTGCAGATGCTCCCAACCCAGATGCTTCTGGCTCCGGAGAGGTCTCAGCCTGCAGAGGTGCCTCCTTTTACAGTCTTTCAACAACACAGGCCGGCTTTTTTCCAACCTCTGAGGAACATGAAGACGTGAGCACAGTACATCCCTGTCCTCACATCATGTGCTCCTGCAGGTGATGATCGCCTAAGGCACGCGTTGGCTGGCTCGAGTTTGAACACCAAAATGCATTATGCCATAGTAGAGCTACCAGAAGTGCCAAACATCGCAGAATTTTCCAAGTTGGTCCACATGAAAAATGCCAGGGATGTGGCTTTCTCTGTGCTGCTTTTTTTTTTTTTTCTTAAAGAATAAGCTGTTTCATGGACTCCAGAAGCCCTAATTTGCTCAGCTCCAGGGGAGGATCTGCTTTATCGCAGACAAAGCCTGTGTGGTGTCGTGCACCCTTTTCTGCCCCTTAAATCCTTGTGACTGCCGTGCCAGACTCAACTCCCTCTCCCCGGAGCTGCCCATGCCCCGGGGCATGCTGACCCTGCCAGGACGGCTCCTGGCCCGCGGTGGCTGCCTTGGCACGGCGCAGCGACGCAGCGATGCAGGAGCCGCTCCGTGCTGGAAGGCCATAGTCCCTGCTCCACGCAAATGAAATTCCTTGGTGGCGCAGAGGGGAAAACAGACTGTGCTGGCTCCCTCCTCCTGGCCCCTCTCTCCCTGCCTCCGAGGCCGCGGAGCCAAGCGTGTGACTCGCAGGGAAACAGCCCGGCGCAGAGGCATGTTGAGGAGCCTGGGCTCGGGGACGCCGGGGCAATGGTGGCCCTGTGTTCCCTTTGCTCCCCAGAGCCCCCTCGGGGGATGCTTGACCCCGTCTCGTGCCGCTGGGGAGGACAGTGTTTGCATGCCGAAGCAGCTCCCTGACCTTTCCTTGCCGGAGACCAGGGCTGAAAGGGGCCGTTGTGCCCTTGGCAGGGGGCGGACAGGCAGGATTTGTGGGCGTCGGCCGCCCCGGCT
>NW_009647735.1:9517131-9529848 GCF_000708025.1 Charadrius vociferus
TGCCCCCGGGATACCCCGGCTGCCGCAGAGGCAGGAGGAGAGGCAGGCTGTCGCCCACCCGCGGCACTTCCCTTGGTGCAAAACTCCAGTCAGGAACTGGGCTCGCCAGCTGGGGATGGCGGCTTCGGCTTCACCGGGTGGCTACAGGAGCCAGGGTGGAAAAGAGGAGGAATCCGGAGGATTCCCAGCCCTGATGACTCCTCATTTTATAAATTACCCTATAGCCAAGGATGGAGACTCATAGCTTGCTGGAAAGCTCTGCTGTGGCGGCCATAGGTGTGAGTCCTCCCTACGGCAGCGGGGCTGGGGTTTCTGCTCGGGGTAAATCTGCAGTGACGCAGCTGATGACAGTGCACATCTCAGGGAAGAAATGTCATTTTCTGGAAGTGCGCGTGCCGGCTGGCACAAGGGCACTGCATTAGCCCTGGGATGCTGGTGCTATAGAAATATTTAATGACACTTATTTGACATATTGACCCCAGGAGGAAATTGTTAGGCAATTTCTAATCTCTGTAAATCTTGAGTTACTCTTCCTTATTAGATCCAGAGGGGATTTACACTGTCATCAAACAGAAATTCAGCTGTAAGGCAGAACATGCAGCAGCATCTTTTGCTACCCCAACGTCCTCTTCCTGAGGCTTTTCAGGTAGAAAAAGAGTGCGTGGGTGAGGCAGACTTGGGTGCAACTTGTGATGCCCATAAGAAAAGAAAGAAACCAGTGTATATTTAAATTATCTTTAATGCCACATGCACATGTCTCCTAAAATGTACCCCCGTCACATCTGTGCCCTTCGCTGCCTGAACCCCATCCCCCAGTCGTGAAACCTCTCTAACCCCTGGTGCCAGTAACGATTCCCTCTCCCAGCAAGCGTCCGCAATGGGCTGGGGGTTTTGAAGGTGGAGAGAGTGGAAGCTTCAGAGGACAAGCTTCCTGCTCCGCAGGCACTTTGCCAGCTTGGCTGCCCCAGGCTGTGTTCCTGCAGCAGATGGGTGACAAACTGGGACACCGGCAGCAGTGCACCGCTGCGACGGGACTGTTCAAATCTTGTTTTCGTTTGTGCGAAGTTTTGTGCGTTCCAAGCATAATCCGTGTGGCCAGGAGCCCCTGCTATCCCGTTGCGCAATGACTATTTTTATAACCAGAGGGAGAGATGTTTTTGCACGAAAACAAAGTCTCGTTTGTCTGGCTGTGTGATGACTGCTCGCCGTGCTTGAGGGGGCTGCCGGCAGCGCACTTGGCACCTAGAGGGGGGGCTGCGGAGGGGGATGCCCCGGGTGCGGTGGCTGGATCTGGGGACTCCCACTCCTCCCGTCATTGCCCCTTGTCCCTTTCTCCCAGGGCACAGGACAGAGCCTGGCAGTGATAGCATCGATGCCGGGCAGCGGCACGGTGCTCCCTGGACTGGGGCGGCTGCCCTGCCTGGCTGGGCTCCCCGGGGGCACAAAGCCGTTCTGCCGGCAGCCGAGATTTATAGCGGCTTTTTCCCTGGGGCTGGGAGGTCACCGGGCAGCCCCTGGGAGCTGGGTGATGGGCGTCGGTGCTGCTCCCCGTCCCATCTGCAACACGGATGTGCTGCTGCAGTGCGTGGGCTTGTGGTTAAGCACAGGGAGAGGATGGGAACTAATGTCTGGGGGTGCAATCCTGCTCTGTGAAAACCTCTCCGGGAAACAGCCCCGGGCAGTGCTCAGCACCTCCCTGCTTATGCTGCCGAGCACTCACCAGATTTCCTTTGGAAATCTTTAGAAAGTGGGCATTTAATACCCCATGGTGCCTCAGTGTGGCATAGTTTCAGGTAAGAAATGGCACACTGAAGGGCCGACACAGCCGCTTCATCCCCGAGCTCGCAGGGAGTGCCGGGGGAACGGCCACAGCCCCCTCGAGCCAAGACCCACCGCTTGCCCTCGGGGCTCCTGGCAGAAGAGGGGCTCTCCAGCCTCTGCCGCAGTGGACGCGGGGACAGAAAATGAACTCCGGTTCCTGCTGCGGCTTTCCCCGCTCCGAGTGCTTATTTATACTGCCGTGACTTTTTGGCCCCGCCGGCTCCGCCAGGCTTCCTGTTTCCCAGGTGCTTGAAGGGATTTGTTACTTTTTTTATGCCTTTTGCAAGGCGTTTACTGAACTCTCTTGGCCGACCTTTTGGAGTTTTACCTTTAACCTGGCAGCATTTACCATCCTTTCTGGTTTTCTCGTTTGGACACAGCTTCAGCTGTTTAGATGAATGTATTCTGGCTTTTAATATCCCTGTGGTCCAGCCTTGCCTCCCTCCCTCTTGCCCTTCCAGCATCCTCCGGCCAGGTACTGTGGCATTTGCTCTGATGTCCCAGTGGGGTCTCTTCAAATAGCCTCCGTGCCTCCCACAAACTTTTTACCCTCTTTGTTACCCCTTTTGGTTTCTTTGTAAAAAAGCTTCTCGCTTTTGATGTGGTTCCCTTTCTGAAATGAAACACTTCTGCAATGGGTATATGGGCTTTCATTGCTGCCGTAGAGGTGCTGGGTCTGGAGGTCAGTGCCCAAGCTGGCCGTGGAGATGGGCTGGGGGCTGCGGGGGGTCGGCAGCCGCCTGAGTGCGCAGCAGTGGAGGAGCAAAGCGCACTGCAGCCCTGCTGCTCCCTGCAATCCTCCGCCTGTGACCGGGAGAGGGTAGGATGCCCCTCACAGGGGTAGGAGAGGGTCTGGGCTCCCACAACCCCTGCGGAGCTACACCCGAGCAGCAGCTGCCCTCAGGTCCCGCTGTCACCCTGTAACTGTCTCTGGAGCAGCGAGGGCAGGGCGGGGACACCCCGTCCTCACGCCTCTCTCCGGAGCCACTGGGACTTACAGCAGCAGACTCAGGTCGGTGGAGCCCGGAGTGAGAATACCTGGCACTTGCTCGTGGCAGCGCGCAGGTAGTGTCGTGCCAGGTGGGAATTTCTCGGGGAAGGAGCTGGAGATAACATGGCTGTAGCCATCAGCTTTTGCACGCCGCGCGCCTGCTGTCCTAGTGCCCTGTGCCCTTTCTGCCTGTCCCTGTGGGACCGGGGGTCCCTCCGCAGGCCAGGGGCTGTGGGGAGCAGCAATGAGGAGGGAAGAGCCTGGCGGCATCAGGCTGCCTGGCGCAGGAGGCTTCTGGAAGCAGAAGGGACATGGGACCACGCGTGGGGCTGGCACAGCCTGGAGAAGAGCAGGATGGGCTGGGTTTGTGTTGGATGATGCTGAGGACGGTTTGCTCTCAGTCCCCGTGAAGCGTGTGGTGATTGCGCCGTGGAAATGCCTGTGGCTTCCGCAGCCATGGGGCACTGCATGCTGAGCCAGGTGCCCCATCGCGCCTCTTGCCTTGCAGGGGGGGGGCACGGTGGGCAGCGCGGCAAGGGTGGGGAGCCAGCAGAGCCCTGTCCCAGCCCCGCACCATGGGGCAAGCCTCTCACAGAGGGCTCAGACTTATGATGGGGACAGAGTGGGTGTGCAGAGGTGCTGCACCCCACGCAGGACGCTGGCATTGGGCTGCCTTCCCGGTCCTGTGGATGTTTCTCATGCTGTTTTTACAGATATCCATGAATTCTATGATTTCACACTGCGCTCCGCACCCCTGCAGCCACCCAGCCCAGACGCGTGTCGCGGCAGAGCCAGGCAGCAGCATGGTGCCAGCGAGCCGGGCACTGCGGTCACACCCGGAGAGCCCCAAAACCTCCCCGAGGTAAGAGCCGCTCCGGCACGATGCTGCGGAGCCAGACTATGCACATTCCTGTACCGAGTGGGCAGCAAGGGGGCACGGGAAGCTGCTGGCCACCGCGGCCCCGCCAGTGCACCCAGAGTGTCTCCACACCTCCTCTGTCCTAGCTTGTCTCATTAATGAGGCAACTTCTCTGGTTCACAAGTGTTAATTGAATTACTCCTAATGCAAATAGCTTCAGCATCAGCTCTGATTCCTGCTCTGCTGTTGCAGCTGGATTAGTTGCTCCCGTCAGACGCTGTCTCCCACGGAGACGTTTGGGCTCTCTGATCCAGCCACCTCGCGGGCTGCTTTTGATAAGTGAAGTAGGTTGAGTCTTTTAAGTTTCCCTTTTCAGAATTTTTTTTTTCTCCCAGCTCTCAGATAACTTCTGTCTCTCTTATTTGCATTCTCTTTAATTTTCAACAGCCTTTTAAAAGATCCGGCACCAGGTGGGGAGGCAGAAATTGAGCGGTAGGGTCTCAGTTATCTCAGAGGCATATAATAATATTGCCTTGTGCCTTTGCAGGGTGCTTTTCCCGTCCCCCCCTCACTGCCTTGTCCCTGCCCGAGGGATGCTCTGAGATCCCCCTGAACTGGGGATACAGGAACGTTTGTGCAGAAATGCAAAAATTTGGGGGTTCCTCCTTTCAGTGAAATAATCCTATTGGATAAACACCGTATTTCTGCCTCACGGACTGAACTGGCTTCCCATCATATACCTGTGGGGACACCAAGTTTGAGTGGTGCACGGGGATGATGGAGCTGAATAATGTCACCTAGGGAGGAACACAATTCGAAGGAGTTTGATAATCAGGAACAGGGGGGACAAAACTGCCCACAACAGGAGATATCTGTCCCCCTCTGACTCAGGAACCATTTTAATCCTGTTTATTCTTGACCCCCTTCACGTTGACCGTCCCTCTATTTAAAGGCAAACCTGCATATCTAGTCTGTATTTGTGAACAATTTTTTTAGCAATGTCATACCATAGGCAGTGGGATCCCACTTTGGTTTTTTGCGTCTCCTGTAGCCTTGATCCACCCGTCAGTGAGCTCTGCGGGCAACGGCCACCAGTCTCTGCAGCCAGGCCAGTCTGTGGGGCCCTGAGGAGATGTGACAGTCAATAAGGACATTTAAAAATCAATGTGGAAGCAAGCAGGGAAGCAGCTGAGGGCTGGTGGAGCCAGCATGAGGGGCGTTCCTGCTCCCCCCGCAGTGCCCTGTGCTCTGGGGGGACGAGCAAAGCAGCCGGTCTTGGGCTGCACCGAACACAGCCCAAGCCCATTGACGCCGCCAAATCCCTTCTCCTTTCTGCAAAAAATGTGTTTGAGGCATCTTGCATTGCTGAAACATGAAATGGGGTGGGACAGTCTCGAAGTCCCCTGCCTGCCAGCCTCCACTGTCCCCCGCAGTGACCCCGCTGCCCACGGGGCGGGCTGTCATGGGCAGTGGGATGCTCACCAAAGGCTGTATGAGCCCCCTGCATGCGGGAAAGCTCATTTTGGCCCTTCCAGAAGCGTTGGGGGGGGGTTTGGAGGCAGCTGGCCTGCCCTACCCGCATGTACCCCCTGTCTCGTTTCAGGATCCGTCCCGGGATGGCGAGCAGATGCTTCCCGCGGGAGCTGGGGACAGAGCGTCGGGGACGCCACCACGGCTGGTGAGGGTGACGGCACGGAGGACAGAGGCACCGGCCAGCGTCTGCAGCCTGGTGCTCAGCTCTCACAGCGCCCTGCCCCAGGTGAGCCTCCGTGCGCCCCACGCTGCGTCCCACCCTGGCAGCCCGGCCGGTGGCTGGCACTGAGGGGGCAGCACCGGGGCCGTGTGCCCGTAGCGCCGCGGGGACTGTGTCGGGCAGGTGTTTTCCTCCCTGCCTGGGGCTGGCCGGGTTTCCTCGTGGCTATTCTGGTGATGCTCAGGCTAGGAAATCTCGCAGTCAGGCTGGATGACACCGAAATCATCCCCTTGCGTTAGCATTTACCGTGGCCCCGTGTCAGCCCTCAGGGCTGGGAGGGCAGGTGGATATGGCGCAGAAATGAAGAGGCTGCGTGGAGCTGGAAATCCTCCCAGCCCCGTCCCTCTCGCCCCCCAGCACTGGCACACTCCCACGTTGCAGATTTCCCTTTTTTTTTTTTTTTCTCTGAGCTCTTAAATGGCAGGTCCATTCCTCAGCGTACCAGGAGCTTTTCTCTGCTGTCTTATTTACCTGGAAACAGCATTTATTTGGATGTGCATCGTAAATCTCAGCTGCCTCCTGGGGCGAGCGCATCACTTGGGCTACACATATGAGGGGAGCTTTAGGGACGAGCGAAGGGCAAAATGCGCTTTCGGGATGGATGAAATGGCCGGGATGGATGGAGCTCACCGCAGATTTAAAACTATATGAAAATGTTGTTTTCCTTGGCATAGTTTGAAATAATGCTTGTTTGCTGAGTCAAAGTCTTCTTCCGAAATATTTTAAATACAAAAATTGCTCTGCTGCTTTTCTCTCCTTTTTAAATGTTTCCCTTCTTATTCTGGACTGCAATAAAATGGGTGACACCCCATTTTTTCCCCTTGATGTTTAATTTCTCCTTTTCTTCTTGCTACTGTCTATGTTTTCAAATGTTCACCAAATCTTTACCGGTTTTGGAAGGGCGGGATGGTGGTTTTCTGAACACTACGGGAGGATGAGCTTGGCTGCCTGTCTTTCTTTGCCAGTGGGAAGGAACTGTGACCGCAGATGGGGGAGTTACGGGGCAAAACCCACGAGGGGGCGAGAGCCGGATCAGTCGGGAAGAATCAGATTTTAGGGGATTTATATCCTAACTGTCCCAGACTGAGGAGTGTAGCGGCTCCGGCATCCAGCCCCGGATGTCTGGCTGAGTTGCAATGGCTCCTTTAGCAGCAGCTGCTTTGCTTTGATTTTCAGACTTCATGCGATGGGGAATCTGCTGTGTCCCTACCCTGGCTGGCCCGATGGTTATTTATCCTTCCCATTAAAAAATCTGCACTTTGCTGTTAGCCTGGATTTCTCTCGCTTTAGCTCCCAGCCCCAGGAAATTTTGCTGCCTTTGTTTGATAGGATAAAGGACGGTGGCAATCAGAAATGTTCCCAACATGTAGGTATTTATAGATGCGTCTAAGTTCCCTCTTAACTTTCCCTTAGATAAACTAAACAGATTGGCTTCTTCACTTGCTCAGTGTGAGGCAGGTTGTTCCAGCCCTGAAATAATTCCTGTCATTCTTTTCTGAAGCTTTTTTTATTTTCAGCCTCCTCCTTTCCTGGCTTGTGTCGGTACGGGTCAGGAGCTGGTCCTCTGTGCCAGGCGCTGGTGCTTTCGGGGTCGCCAGTCCATGGGGACGGCGGCCGCCGGCCCAGAGCCGGGGGTCAGTGCCCTGAGAAGGAGGGGGCGGTGGGGACACGGGTGGCGGGAGAGGGCTCTGGGAGGGCCGGGCTCTGGCAGGGCTCTCTCATCGGCAGCCTCTTCCATCCCAGAGGATGGCTTCACTTCACATCCTGGCTGCAGGCAGAGCAGGGACCTGGAGGGGAAAAACCATCGGGGTGGCAGTGTTCGGTGCTGGGCTCAGCCGTGCCTGAAACTCAGCGTTCTGCAGAGACCCAGCAGCTTTCCTGGAAGCTGGGACCAAGCGGAGCTGGAGAGCTGCAAGCTCGGGCGGTGTTCCTCTGCGGCAGCCCCTGGGCTGGCGTACGGGGGCCTTTGACACAGCGCTGAGCCTGTTCCCCAAGATGTCATCTTCATCACTGGACACAGGTCTTGCCCCAGCAGAGCGGGAGCATTTCCAGCAGTTCCCCATGTCAGCAAGCCAGACCATGACACGGGACCGGCCGTGCCGATGGACTGCAGCACCGGCTCTGCCTCGCATCCCTCACTCCTGCATGAAGGTACTGAGGACACCTCAGCTCCCGCTCAGCATCGCCTCCCATGTCGGTTCTCCACAGCCCCAGTGCGCAGGACAGTGTCGGGGCTGGATAACACCTACACACCCAGCTCCTGCCCACCTCCACGGCGACTTCTTGCTCCCCAGCCTTCCCTGTGTGCTTTTTGCCACAGGCACTTCCAGAGTGGGTTTCGGGAAAACACCTGAGATCACAAATGGTACTTGGAAAATCCGAGGAAGCTTTTACAATAGCTGATATTTAACACTAGGGCAGGAGGGCACCAGCCGCAGGGCAGAGCATCTTCCCCCTCGTGCTATCGGCCCGGGGACAAGAGCTCTAGTGGACACACTGCCACTGATAAAAGGCAAGATGATGAACTGGCTTGTCCTGCCTAGAGTAAGTGTAATTCTCTTATTGTGTCTGTCAATGTAAATAAGTTTTCTGTTGTCCTGGCTTTGTCCTCTCCCCCACCTGCAGCTCTCCCCCAGCAGCGAGAGCAGAGCAAAAGCCACCGTAACCAGCTTTAGCCAGGAAGACGCATGAGAAATAAATTGCCTCTCTGCACAAATGCTTCCAGGCACAGGAAATTTTCTGTCTGCTGGCAAGGATGCGCGTGCACTCCGCGTAGCCCTGCAGCGTGCAAATGGCTGCTGCAAAGGAAGTGGGACACGTAAATACAGCAGCAACATGTGCTTCCCGACGGCGAGGCGTAGTGGGCTGAAACCATCCCGCCGTGAGAAAGTGGATGTTCAGCCCTCAACGGGGCAAGCGTGAAGGGACTCGGCCAGCTGAAATGCCCCATTGAGGTGCTCAGAGGGACAATCCTGCCTGAGCTCTGGGGTTTGTGGTGTTTTATTTGCCGAATCCTCCATTTCAACCTTTCCCCGAGCCCCACGGTTGCCCCAGCAGGGCTGCTCAGGGCTTGTGTGTATCTGCAGCGGGAAGAGCCACGAGGAGTCTCCCGTGGCCGGCGCGGCTCGCCTGCGCTCACAGGCTGGCAGGAAGGCTGCTTCTCTCAGTAAACGCCGTTCTCAACCTCCGCGCGGGGAGCAGAGAGCAGCCAGCTGTAAAGATAAATGAAAGAGAACAATGCCGCTGATGAGCAGAAACTCTGCGCCTGCGAGGAAGCGCTGCTCTTCCCCTGCCACCCTCTCCTGCCTCCCAGCACAGCTCTGCAGCCACTCTGACTTCATCCCTGTCATCGTGCCAGTGCCGTGCCACCCCTCCTGCCGCCGCCTGCCCCTGCCTCCCTCCGTCCTGCCTGCCCGCCAAGGGTCTCGATGCTTCGCTGCCCGACGCCAGCGCCGCCGCTCTGTCCCTGCTCTGCCCAGCAGCTGACACTGAGCAACAGCCAGTCTGAAGGTGATGGAGACAGCGAGCGGGACCACTTCAGAGAACAGACATTCCATGCGTGCTCTGAAAGCACCGGGGAAAGGGGAACCTCGCTGGCAGAGGGTGTTGCCACTCGCGCAGGCTGTGGGTGCGCGGGATGCCGCTGAGCGTGCCTGCAGCGTGCCCGGTGCAGGCTGTGCTTCAGCCCTGCTGGGCTGAGGCCAAAAATGTCCCCTTCCCTCCCTGCGTCCCCAGGGAGGACCCAGCCCAGCTCTACAGAAACGCCCTGGCAGGGCATTAGGAGCCCTCCCTGCCGCTGAAGAAGATGTGTCCATCTGTCCTATAACCCACAGCTGAAGCGCCAAGAAAGGTTTGCAGAGCTCCCCGGGGGATTTGGCAGAGAAAGGCAGGCTGTGCCGCCAGTGTGGCGACCGGCTGTCTGCTTCACCCGTCCTTCTCTCGAGTGCTTTTTCCTCTTTCCCGATCTGCCTTTGGCCAAAGAGAAGGGCGTTCCCGTGCTCTGCACCTTTGCCTGGCCGGGAGTGGGTCGGGATGCGACTGGTGCATGGCAGATGCTGCAGCTGCGCAATGCCCGCTGCGAGCCCCCCGCTCCCCCCTGCCCTGCCTGCGGCCCCACTGCTCTTCCTTCTCCCCGCATGGTGTGTGAGAGGGGAAGCACCGAGGAGCTCTCCGCTATTGCAAGGAGCATCAGGGAGGTTAAGCAGGTCCCTGATGGGGGCAAATGCTGACAATGAATGCAGCCCCCCCGCAGAAGCCCGCCATGAGGTTGCTTTGCTGCGCGTGCCCTGCTGTCTCCACCACCCCTCTGTGGTGGCTTCTCTGCGGGCTGGCTGGGCAGGCAGCCGAAGCCATCGCTGCAGGCCACACCAGACACTGCTTTATCTCAGCTCCAGCCCGGCAGCATCAGCCCTGCGACCCAAAAATCCTGGGAAGCAGCTAATCCTGGGAAGCTAAGAGACGGGAGCAGAGGAGCAACCAAGTTCCCGGAGGGACCGCCCCACTCCAGCGCATCCCCATGCACCTTTGAGAGCACGTCTAATTTTTGGAGAAGCAGAGAAGAATAGCAGCAACCCACATCCCCGAGGCCCCGGCTGCTGCCCCGGTGTCACTTGAGCCGCTTTGTGCCTGGAGGTCACTTCAGGGCTCTGTGTTCAGCTGCTCTCCAGCAGTTTTGTGTCTCGACGTTTCAGACACAGGCTGGAAAGCCCAAGCACAGAAGGCAGGAGGCCATCTGTCCACAGCGAAGTGCTCAGACTGAACCACACACCTTCCCTGCGCAGCAGGAACACCCGGCTGCATGCGTCCCAGGGATGCTGCTGCTCAGAGGGGGGGATCAGCACTGGCTGTGGCAGTAAGAGCTGTCACTTCAGTGGACATGAATGGCCTCAGCTCGTGCTCTTACTGCTGCAGAGGTGAACGAGGAGATGCTTAGACCTCAGTTCTCCCAGCTCAATATACAGCTTCAGCAGAGGATGAAGAACTCAGTAGAGCCACCAGGCTGTCAAACCAAAGGCTCACGCGTGGCCACTTCTTCCTACTCTATTTCTGTCTAAAACCAGCGGCAAAAGGAAGATCTTCGGCAGACCCTAAGGCTTTTCTGGCTGCACAGCGTGGGAAAGCCCCGCCGGACACAGGGCTGTTGCTCCATCCGGTCATCCAAGTCATCGTCACTGTTTTGAAGTTATTTCATGATGGTGCAAGTGCACAGCGCTCCCCGTGCAGTGGCGGAAGGGGGACGGTGAGGGGGAGGCTTTGGGGAGTGTCCTGCAGACAGCCACGCTCCGGAGTCATCCAGTCAAGCCTGGAGCCCATCCATGTTCCCTCTGGATTCATGCTCCAGCTTTGTTTGCCTCCATCTGGTGCGCGTGTCTGCCCGTCCCCAGGGAAGCATGGCTGCCGGGGCGACTCGCACACTGAGATTCACACCGGTGGGTGTCAGGCATAGCTCCAAAAGCAAGAACTGAGACCGTTCGCAGGCATCTCAGCGGGATGGGGACTGAAGAGGGGCCAGCCCCACCAGTGCGGTGGCCAGGAGCTCCATGAGGCGCCGCGCCATCCCTGCAGTCTCTCTGTCTGCTTTGCTCATTAAGTTTCCAAAATAAGCTGGTGCGGCCTCAGCGCAGCGCCCTGGTCCCTCCTTTCCCACTCTGCCCTGTCAGGTGACTGACCACATTCCCGCGGACACCGAAGTGAAGCATTGGAGCCCATCTCCCGCAGCACAAACCAACCAGGGGCTCTCAAAGAGCGCAGCCTCCGTGCCCACAGCATGGGATGTGCCGCCCCGACCTCCACCCACCCACGCTCCGCTCCCCCTTGCAGCCACCCCGGCGTCGCAGGAGGCTGAGGACAAATCTCCTGGGTGCATTACTGCGAAACAAACGGGCTCTCCTTGCCATTTTTTAAAGGAACAAACCAAGCTTGAAGGCAGAGCCTGGCAGGCCAGCTGCTTTCTATCTGGAGCACTGGAGCTGGGGGAACGTCGCTGCATCTTAATGGTATCGGGCTGGACGGAAATCAGGATTCTGGTGGCAGAGGCAATACTGGCACTGTTATAAATAGAGCAGCCACGAAGGGTTTTAGTCTTTAGGATTTGGAGGATCAGTATCGAACTACACTGCGAGATCCATTATGCTCAGCACTGGTAGGAGCTGGGGGAATTGCAGGGGAAGGAAGACAGGGCATGAGTGTGGGTTTGGGAATAATCCCTCTTGTGCATCTGCGTGTGAGCCCTCTGAAAGGTGTCTGCTGTGTGCTGCCTCCTCTTGCCGTGCTCTGCCTGCTTTGGAAGGTGGGACGGTACATGGCTGCAGCAGTGCCGACGTTCCAAGCCAATCCCGTGCCCTGCTTGGGGAAGCGAGGGTTTGCTCTGGGGCAGCGCCCGACGGCGCCCTGCAGCCCACGGTGACAAAGTGCCTTGCAGGAGCCTTCGCTGGCATTGCACCTCAAAAATTCCGAGTATTGAGAGTCAGGCGAAGGCCTCCTGTGGTTTGTGGCCTAGATAGCTCTCGGGGCTGGCACCACTCGGGCACACCGGCCTCTATGTCCAAAGCACTGGCACTGGCACCAGTGCCTGGCCAGCATCACTTCCCCAGCCTCACACCCAGCTTCCACATAGCGTGTGTCCAGGAAAGGCGGCAATGTCCTGCCAGGCCGTCCCCCCTCCTTTTCGGGGGCATTTTTAGAACAGATCATTCCACAGCCCCGTGGGAGGAGCTGTGGCAGGGCGAGCAAGGGGGCAAAGCGCTGCAGCACAGGGGGAGCCCCAGGCTGTTCCTGGAGCTGGAGTCATGGCTGAGGCCAGGGGCAGGCTCTGCCCACTGCTTCGCCAGCGTGTGGCAGTCCCGTTGCTGCGCTGGCTGTTCCCGCCGGCGTGGCAGGTACCGCGCGGTTATTTCCCCTCCGTGCAGCGGTAGGTTTTGCGTAGCTGAATCTCACGGGGTGTTTTCACAGGGGGGGGTTTGTAAGCTTTGGGGCTGTGCTGCTGCAGGAGCGCTCCCTCCTTACCACCCTGGTTCAGAACAAGGGCACGGTGATGAAACCCCTCTCCCAGCTGCCTGCGCTCACCGCACGGTGGCTCGGTGGTGGAGCCGGTGGCCTGGCTTTCTTCGGGGTGAAACTCACCCCAGCCGCGGATGCCCAGGCCCTACGACCCCACCAGCCCTTGGCCAACCCAGGCCCTGAAGCCAGCGGGAGGGAAGCGGCACATCGCCTCCTCACTGGCATCCCTCACCCAGCTGCGGGGCTGCTGGCGTGTGGCTCCCGCCCGTGCGGAACACGGGGGGGCCGCTGGCC
>NW_009647735.1:9529974-9535783 GCF_000708025.1 Charadrius vociferus
GGCCGGGGGCGAGGACAGCCATTCACAAATTTCCGAGCTGCGCTTTCTCCCTTAAAGGGGACAGCGCAGTGGCGGTAAGGAGGGCCAAGGCCAGCCGGGCGCCCACGTCCCACCCACCGCGGGCGTCCGGGGCTCCCAGGGACACCAGCATTCATTTATCTCCCCGAGGTTGGGCAGGTTCCCATGCCAGAAAGCATGCCCTGGGGTAGCAGAGCCTGGACGAGGCACCAGTATCCCTGCGAGCCACTGGCTGGGGGCAGCGGGAGCTGCTGAATGGGCTTTGCTCCCTCTGGATGGGGCAGGTTGGAGCAGAGCTGGCCAAGCAAAGGAGAGAAAGTGTGGACCCACAGAGTTCCCCTTCTCGCCCCCTACGCAGGGGGGGAATAATGGAGGAAAGGGCATCACTGGGTGTGGGGAATGGTACCTCTGGGCATGTCTGTGCTGCCCAGGGCAGCCCCAGATCTGAGCAGAGCAGTGCTGAGCCCTTGCAGTGCTTTCAGAGCTGCGTGTTGACCCACTCTGAGGATGGGACTGGTTACTGCAGAGGTGGTTCCTGATGGGGAGCTCGCGAGAGCTGACTCGTGGAGCTTTGTGGCCCCAAGGACACATCGGCTTAGGCAGAGTGGGCCAGGAGACCTCCGACAGCCTTTTATGGCACGAGCGGGGTGTGTTCGGCTGCCGCTAAGTCTGAGGGTGTAAGCACACCCAGGGACAAAAAAAAAAGAAAGATGCAGGGAAACAGGATGGTCTGGTGGGGTCACACTAGGCACAACTGGCTGGAGGTCAAGGTACAGGACCAAAAAAATATCAACCGATTCACTTAAAGACATGAGACTTCAAAATACCTTGCTTTGACTCTGGCCTGGAGTGGAGTCATCATGCCCTGGTCACATTTTCAAACCTTCCCTCAGCTCCGTCAGGCTTGAAATATGCTTTATTCTAAAGGAAATGAGGTACACACAAGGACCAGGCGCCCACAGACCACAAGGCCCAGCAGTGCTGTAATTGCCATGCCTGTGCAGCAGCAAGGTTCCCCCCTTGCACCCAGGGAGGTGCTGCGGGAAGGCAGCCCACGTCCAGCCCGTGCTTCAAGTGCTCCAGCACAAGGCAGGAGCCTCTCTGCCGGGTGATGGTGAGAGCGGCTGTGGGCGTTGTGAGGCTGTCAGGAAATCCATAAAGCCTGCTGCAGTTGATTGCTATTAAATAGAGCCTCCAGGCTCTCCTTTACAGGGAGGGAGCTTGGGCTGTGCTGCAGGAACGTGCTGCAGGTCTCCATCGCTCCTCTCCCCCACCAGCGCAGCCATGGAAGACATGTAGTTGGCTGTAATTTCAATTGCAGAAAGCGGCCGGTGGTGTTTATTGAAGACCCACATGCCGTTACTGCCACAGGTGAGGATGGGGGAACTACGCAGTGGGAATGGATCCGGGATCATTAATAGAATGAAAATGGTTTTGCCCTGGAGGAGAATAATTTCTCTGGCAACTGCCCTGAGAGCGCTGAGAGCTATCGGTCCCTTGGTATGCCTGGTTATTATTATCCCAGCTGCATGTTTCCTGGCGTGAATCGCTGCTGGTGGCAGGGAGGAACAGTCTCAGCGTGAGATGTTCATTATCCTGCCCCTTCCCACTCACCCGTGACTGCGCAAATCCCCCTGGATGGGGGTCTGTGGTAGTGCTAAGGAACCGACTGACGGGCTGAGCCGCATTCGGTCGATTCCTCCCTTTGCTGCTCATCTCCCCATGGCCTGTCCCCCACCTCCCGGTGCTCCTCTCCCCCCCGTCCTCAGCTGGGTGGCTGCAGACACCGCTGCTTCCCCTGCGCTTTGGATGTCGGGTAGCTTTTTGCAGGTGATTGTGGTTGAGGAAGGTACCTTCCCCATGCAAAACTGTCCCCCACCTCCTCCCCCAGCGTTACAAAGATGACACCTTCCCCACCTGCACCCGGGCACAGAGCTAACGCGTGGCTTCACTGCCCCTGGCAGGACCCAGCTCCCGCTTGGGCTGAAGGCAAGGAGCAGTGTGACAGTGCTGGCATGACCATCGTTGCTTCAAGGAGCTGGCTGCCTTCAGCCTGACCCGTCTTCTGCTCCCATAAAGGCTGTAGGTGCAATGAACCCCCAGCTCCTGGTCCCTCACACTTGCCTTCCTCTTCCCGCAGGGCTTCATGTGAGAGGAAGGAAGAGACACACCAGGGGCTGAAATGCCGGCAACGCCAGATAAAACCTAGCTCCGTGCCGCCTTCGTGCCGTGTAAATAGCACCATCTCCGGGGATTTCTTGACACTTTGCTGAAATTAGCACCTGTAAAAAGAGCAGCTGCCAAAGCTGAATTTAAATAAGATGGGCAGGCTCCTGGTAGGAAGAGGGTAGAGGATGAGAGAGCTCTTGGTTTCCTTGAATCGCTTCTCTCCATGAAGGCACCAGCCTGGAAATCAGCTCCCTGCTCCCTTAGCCCTGCTCGATGCCCACATCACTGGGATGAGATGCCCACAGCTGCCTGAAGGTGCTGGGCACTTGCGCCGTCCCTGCCAGACCCTGGTCTGGGCACCCCAGTGCAGGTGCCCATGCTGATTGGGCTCTGACAGTGCTGCTCCCAGTAGCCAAAATGCTGCTACTCACTGAGGCAAACTGGAGAAGTGGAGGATGCGGATGCCCCTGGCCGGCCCTGGCCTCCTCCTGAGCTCAGGAACGTGTCCCCAGCCCCGTGCAGCAGTAGGGAGCATTGCAAGCAGGCGGCAGCAATCAGGGATTTTATTTTATATTTGTTTGGGGCTAGCAGGCAGCACATGCGGTTCTCTACAAATGAGTAGGAATTAAAACAACTCTCGTGGCAGCTAAAACGGGCCGTACGGGTTTTCAGGAGGGGAGCTGCAAGCAAGTAGGGCAGTGCTCCATCAGAGCTGCGGCAGCCGAGGCTGAAGGCCCCTCTGTTTGCAGGTGGTGAGGAGGCACTAGCAGATAAGAGAGCTGGGGGAAGCAGGAGAAGGTTCAAGATCGTGGAGCCGTCCCTGAGTTTGCAAGCTGGCAAGTGGAGTGGATGGAGACAGCGATCCTGGCACTCCAGGGCTGGCAGCGAGGGTGTTTCCCATGTGGGAATGCCCACTGCATGCACGGCTGTCCCATCTGCAGGGCTTCTGGAGACCAAGCGGGGAGAGGACCAGAGACCTTTCAGTCTGCCATGGGGAGGGGGGGAGGGGATGGAAATCAAACGCTTCTCTTAATTGTTCACTCAGCTCCTTATTAAAGCGCTTTTCCCTAACAGCTCTTGTCCCTTGCTTTTGCGCTTCCCCACTAAGTGAATGCCCACGTCCCTGCCTGCCCCTGCCACCGGACAGAGTGACTGGAGGAGACATGGCTGGAGCAGGGCGGGTGCGAGCAGTTGGGGTTACAAACTCTGCATGTGCCCTACTGCAGTGCTCTCCTCCCACCCGAGTCAGCCTCTTTCAGACATGGGTCTCCTGCCTGACCTTGGCCCAAAGATGGCTTTGTTGGAGGCTGATGGTAGTGGAGGGGAACTCATGGTGTGGCAGCGTGCAGCTGCATGGTCCCTGCGGCCAAAACGTGCCATCCTGGCGTGGGAACTACAGTGGGGGGGAGGTTTGCAGCTGGGCTGGAGCAGTCATTAGTTGTGGTTGTGTTACAGGTTCCGTGCACATCTCGTTGATGAAATGACTCAGGTCTCAGAGGTGCCACTGGGTGGGAGACGGTGGGTAGGCAATATGGACTTCATGTCCTTTTACTGTCATGCAGGAGACAAAGCCCACCTGCCTGTTTCTACAGGGCTGCTTGCGCTGCTTTGGTGCAGCAGTGCCCTGCTTCAGCTTCATTCCTGCCCCAGTCCTTCCCCTAGTTCCCACCTCACTGCTGCAAGGTGCCCTCTCCCCACGGATGACAGCCCCCATTCCCCTGGTCCACCCTGGCTGTCGAGGAGGTACAGCATCTCCCCAGAGCACAGGGCTCATCGGCCAAGCATCCATCCTCCTGCAGGGTCAGCACCGCGTGCTCTGGGAGGTGGCACAGGGAGCAGCAGATGTGGAGATGATCTTAATTTCTTAAAGCCTGAAGTGTAAAGTTCCCTGTTAATGCCAACACTGCGCGCTTCCCTGCCACGCACACAAACACAACTTTTCATTGATTGAAATAGCTCCGAACAAGCTTGCTTCGTGTGCAGGCAGCCGATCCTTCCTTGCCTTAGTGTGCTCCTGGGGATCTGCAGTGTCCTGTGGCACTGAGCTTAGCAGGGTAGAAGCGCTTTCTTATGCGCATCCGTTGACTTCATCTTACGGTGTCTTTGGGTCAGTGCCACAGAGCACCCGGGTCCCACCATGGCGTGTTCCTCAGCAAGAGCCCCTGGGAGCAGCAGGGTGAGGTTCACCTGCGGAGCTGTTTCCGAGGGCTCAGCAGCAGTGCGGTGCTCAGCCGCTCGAGGCCAGCGTGGTGGAGACAGGCTCTCTAGACTTGCTGATCCGGGAACATTATGACTGTCCTAAGCTTGCAGCTGGGGAAATTTCATTGTAATGTATCTGAGCCACAACACTGCTCTGTGGCATTAAGCATGGAGCAGCACATGACCCGGTGACGGAGGTAACCTGAGCATCCCACAGGCAGTGAAGTGCAGGCAGAGCTGGAAAGGACAGGCTCTGCACCGCGCAGTGGGGACTGTGGGACTTGGGGACAACGCAGATCCCAATTATGGGGTGTCGTCTGCCCCCTCCCCTTCACCCAGAAACAACTGTTTCACTTGGCCACTTGGGAGCAGACACCGCGGGAGCCGTTGGTGGTGGTGAAGTGCAGAAGTAATTTTGTATTGCAGTTTAAAGGGCTAAAGAAACAAGGGCAGGCAGGGGCGTTTGTCTGACTGGCCGTCACGTGCTTCCTCTTCCCACAGCCCCGCTTGCGAGCAGGGCCATAGCGCGACGGCTGCAGGAGGCCAGTAGGAGCCTGCAAATCTTGCAGCCTAAACTGGGGTGTTGAACCACCACGTCCTGCGACCCCCTCTCGCTTCTGTCTCATTCCTTTACCCATATCCAGTGGGAGCCCCGTTGCACAACTTTCATTGCACTTCTACATATTTATGTACCATTTCTTTAAATAATTCTTCACCCACCCTAGTGTTTATTACAACCCTTAGGCGCTAGGAGGGCAGGTTCAGGTTCTAACTGGTCAGATGTGGTTTTTTGTAATGTGGTTGTTTGTTGTTTTTTTTTTTCTTTCTATCGTTCAATTTGTCTGGGTGACTCTCTTCTGAACTTCTTCCAGTCTGGCACTCCTGTGTGAGAGGTGAGGGACTGCCTGAGCTGCACCGGGAGCAGCACTCTTGCGGGCATTTCTGCTCTGCTTTTGCCATCTGTCCCCTGACGGCAGTATGTGGAAGGCCCAGCAAAGGTCCTCGGGGTTTCTACAGCCCCAATGCATCTGTGGCCCCCAGGGCAGTGGCAGCAGCCCCAGGGTGCTGTGCTGGCACATGCGGTACCATTTTCAGCGAAGCCGGGTGAGAGCTGACGTGGGGATGCGACCGAGATGCTGCTGCCGGGCTAGTGACCGCAGTTCGGGTCCAGAAACATGATTTCATACTCCGGTGCAGCTCAGGGCTGACGGGAAGTGACCACCTCTTGGTGTCAGCCAACAAAGCCGGCAGGGCTGCCCAGCGCCGTGCTGGGGCTGGAGGACCGGAGCTGCCCGGGAACGGGGCGAGGGCGGCCGCAGGTGATGCGGGAGGCGGAGGATTTCTCTCTTCTCATCCTCCCGGACGCCGCCAGCGCGGGGCTGCAGGGCGGCAGCGGGGGCAGCGCGGGGGCTCCCCGGGGACC
>NW_009647735.1:9536712-9540537 GCF_000708025.1 Charadrius vociferus
TGCGGTTGGCTGTCATCGTCGCTCGGGTTGGCATCGCCGTCGCCCAGGCTGGCCGCCGTGGTCCTACCCAGCATAAGAGCTCTGCATCGGAGCGGCTTCCCTGGGGCCGAGCTGGGCCAGCTGGGTCTCGCTCGGCACAAGGCAGGCATCAGGCGTGATGTTTTTTGGACACCCCACCTGAGGTCCTCGCCGCTTGTGATGCTGTTGCCTGAAACCCCGGCAGTGTCGAGGGCGTCCCATCAGACCGTGGTTAACAGGCGTGGGGCGTGCTGCCCGCCGGGCAGCCTCACGGGCTCGCGGTACCGCTTGCCAGCGCTCCCAAACTGGCACCCGCTCTCCATTGAGTTGTGGTTTCCTTGCTCTGCTGCTACGTCCCTGCTCCCCAAGATCATTACGTAACCCTGCTCTGGTCGCTGGCTCGCTGTGTGCTTTCTGCCCCATTTCACTGCCTCCATTTCTTCCCACACACATTCGTTTTATTAGTGTTCTCCTCCAGGACCCATTCTCAGGCTGTGTCTCTCTTTCTCCCCTAAATGGAGAGACCAGTCTTGTTTTGAACCCACAAGCCAGCTTAGAAAATGGTTGGAGCTGTTTGCAAAGCATTAAAATGGAGGCTAGACCCTGCCTGAAAAATAATTTACCCTGCTTTAGAGAAAGGCATTTCAATTTGCTGCTTCTGGCTTTTTCATTCATTATCTTCAAACCTCACATTATTTCTTATTGATCCTTCTAATTATTATTTCAAGATGCTGTAGCAGGCAGGCACAAGGGAATCAATGTGAATTCTCTCCATCTTTCCCCTTGGAAAACAACCCTCTTCTTCCCTTCCTTTCATTTTTCTTCATTACTGTCTCAGTCTGTATCTCTGGTTGAAATAATTAGATTAAAAGCAGCTACGCTCAGACGATATTTACAGAAAGCACCCAAAACCCAGCCACCTTCCTATCAGCCTGGTCTTGCTTTCTGTCTCCTTTCTCTGCCACTCTTTGCATCAAAATCAGCCTTGGCTCTCTCTCGCCTGCTGATTCCTGGCAAGCATTCTTCCATCTTCCCTTCGCTATCTCTTTTCCTTCCCTCCATCCAGAGTGGTGAGCTCAGGAAGCTGGGTGGGAGCAGGGAATTGAAGCATGTCTGCTCCCTCCTTTCCACTCCTGCTTGCATGAAAGGTCCGGCCCAGGGTTCCTGGTAAGGCGATTGCAAGCAGGCTGGGAAGGAAGCGATGCCAGCTGCATCGCTGCTGTGGCAGGCTGGGCAGGGGAGCCTTTCATGTTTTTTCGCAACGGTGGAAGAGAAACCATTGTCTCTTTGTGGTGCTGCCACAGAGCCCCGGGGCTTGGGATGCTCTGAAAGTCCACATTGGGAATCTCTGCTCAGCCTTAGCCTTTCTGAAGATGGAGGGGAAAAAAAAAATATCAAAAGGGCCCACAGAGGATGCCAGTGTGTGAGGCTACGTGAGCATAGCGGGGTCTGCATGTAGAATATGACGTGTGTGGTATGTGCGCTGCCTGTATCAGAGCAGGCAGGATTACTCCCTGGTGTGTAGCAAATGTATGCAATGAGTAAAGCTTTGCAGCAAATACCTCAGCAACACTCCCCTTCTGATCTGAGGGTGCAAAGTGCCGGAGCCATCAGGAATCCATGTTCTTCCCAGTCCATTGGTGGGCAGAGGGACAAAAGGTGGTAAAATGGGAACAGCTGGGCATGGCTTGTGCCCAGGCAGATGGGTTTGGCTCTGGGAGGCTGGGGGATGTCAGGCTCGGGGTAGATTTGGCTGGGTGCTGAGGCTGTGGAGGTGGTCTCTTCCGCAGGAGCTGAGGTAGACTCCGTGTCCTCGAGAGCCTCGGCTAGAGTCAGGGCTGCCATTTTCCAGGGCTGCCCCTTTAAATGAGCTCCCCTGTCCCTGGAAGCACTTCCAGCAGCAGAGGTGGGAAGGGGTGTGCGGGGCCAGGAGGCATCCCCAGGAAAGCGGGGGTCTGTTCACCTCCCAGGGAGCATCACTGCCTCTCATTTAAGCCTTTTTTTTCTCCCCTTGCTTCTTCACACAAGCAGGGGAGAGCACACACACCGCCTGCATGTGCGGATGCTCTGACATCGGCAACGTGCTCGCGGTTGCATATGGTGGTGTATGTTCTCTGACATCATGCGTACTCGTAGACCCTGTGCGCAGCTCCGTGGCATGTGAGACGTGCCCACACGTGCTGCCCGACACACGGCACAGTCCCAACGTCAACCTGCACCTCCTCCCACCTCCGGTGCCCCATCGTTTCTCTCCTCCTGCCTCTCCCCTTCTCTGGGACACAAATTAGCTTGCTCAGGCAATGCCAGTAACTGAGAACCCCTAATCCTGACCATGGGGAGGGAGGAAAGCTCTGAGCTCCAGGTTTCTCATTTCTTTTTGCTTTGCTTTTCTTCTCCCCTCTGCAATCTCTTCCATTTCTTCTCCCTTGTCTATCCATGCCCCCTGCTCATCAGTCACTGCTCCCTGCGCTTGCTGTGTTGCTGTCCTCCATTGTTCCCGTGGCTGTCCCTCCGGCTGGCTCTGCGCCCTCCTCATCCCCCCTCGCTTGCTGGCGGGGTATGCGAGTCCTGCCCTGCCAGACTGGGGTGAGAGGAGGACTCCTGGCTTTGGGGGAGGAATGGGAGCGCGATCCGGGGAAAGCATCCCTGATGCGCCGCGCTAGAGGAGCAGAACGCTCAAACCCCTCCTCTCCCTGCACACTGACGCCCACGAGCTCTCGGGAGAGGAGCGCTGAGCTGCCCGGCCATGCCCGAGTCCCTTTGCCGCCTGCTGCACCCCGTGCTGAGGCTCCGGCACTGGCCGTCACTGTTCCATCCCAAAAGGGGAGGTCCAGCCCTGCGGCTCAGTTCACCCCAAGGTTCCGGCTGCTGGGCATGGTGGCCAAAGCGGGGCCCTCCGTGAGGCTCCCAAGGGTTTCACCGCTGTTTTGCTGTGCATTTGGGGTGGCTGGGGCACCGGCAGCTCCTCTCCTGGCTGGGGAAGGGACCCCGGGGCAGTGCGGTTTCCCAGTGTGTGGTTGGGAAGTGTCCTCAGCCCCCGGGGCTGCCCCAGGTTTGGTGGCCCTGCTTGGCCAGGAATGTGATGTCCTGCTGTCCCCCCTGCCTGCAGCCCCTTTCTCCCCTCTGGGAGGTGTGTGGGGGGGATTAGAGCAGCATCCCAACGAGTCCCTGTCCGCCTGCAAGTGCCCAGAGCACACCGGGCTTGCATGGGCCCCCCTGGCAGAGGTGTTTCATGGCCAGGCAAGGGGAGGAGGGGGACAGGTCCTCCTTGCCTGTCTTTGGTAGCGAGTGTTTTACCGCCAGTGGTGTTTTTCCATGCACAGACATTGCTCGTTACAGTCCCTCCCATGCGCTGGGGAATTACCTGGAGTAGGTGAGCGCAGGGCAGCACATTTTGGGGAAAGCACCAGCCTGCACCGAGCCTTTGGCTGCGGCAGGATTTGGGGCTCCTGATTTTTGAGGCATGCCTTCTATGAAAAAATAGTTAATTTCTTTTTCTTGGGTAGGAGTGGGTTTCTGAGCGATGGGCAGGCATGGCTGGCGGGAAGGAGGGAGGCGACCGGGGCAGGCGGGAAGGCAAATGCGGGTTGCTTCGTGGGAAATGGCTGAAGCCCCAGATGTTCCCTGGGGAGGTGCGAGGGAGGGTGAGAGGAACGGGGTGCCGGGGACACGGAGGCAGTGGAGGTGGTGAGGTTGGCAGGGTGATGTTGCTATGGCTACTCCTGTGCTATTCATAGAAGAAATTAGCTAAATCTTTGCACTGAAAGGTGGAGGAGGAGAGAGGAGGAAGGCGGTCTCTGCGTTTTG
>NW_009647735.1:9544036-9545882 GCF_000708025.1 Charadrius vociferus
GGGAAGGAGGGAGGCGACCGGGGCAGGCGGGAAGGCAAATGCGGGTTGCTTCGTGGGAAATGGCTGAAGCCCCAGATGTTCCCTGGGGAGGTGCGAGGGAGGGTGAGAGGAACGGGGTGCCGGGGACACGGAGGCAGTGGAGGTGGTGAGGTTGGCAGGGTGATGTTGCTATGGCTACTCCTGTGCTATTCATAGAAGAAATTAGCTAAATCTTTGCACTGAAAGGTGGAGGAGGAGAGAGGAGGAAGGCGTTCTCTGCGTTTGGAGGGAAGGAGAGAAGCCAAAACAGGAAGGGGGTGAAGTTTTCCTCCTTCGCTCTGTTCCTGTGCTGTGAAGGGGCATTTGGGGGAAAGCACCGCTGCCTGTCCTGCCCAGCGCTGGCAGGGCACAGGGGGACGCGGGCAGAGAGGAGCCGCTCTGTGGGAAAGGCCCCCGCCGAGTGTCCCTGCAGAGCCCCGCGTGGCAGGACGAGCTCTGCATCGTGCCAGGAGCACAGGAGACATCCTTTTAATTAAAGACAGCCAATCTGTGAAAGGTATTTTTGGCAACCTAAATGTAGATACAACTGTAGTGAAACTTGCCCTTCGCGTCTGGCTCTGTTGCTGAATGCGGTGCTTGTGTGTTGCTGACCCTGTCTGTCTGCTCGGCCCCTGCTCTGCGGTTGCTGGTGGGTCCCCATACCCTCCCTCCTCCTCCAGCATCTCTTCCAGCGTGTCCTCCTGCCAGCTGGAGTCCCGGGAGGGTCTTCCCTCTCTACCATGCCTCATCTCACTCCACTCCCTCATTGTGAGAGTTTGATTCCCATCCCACAGACCTGTTTGTCACCTCCTCACTCACAATGTGTAAATCTGCGTGTCTGTTCCTAATATATCTCCCTCCATCTGATTTCACCTCTCAGCTTGTTTCTTGGGCATCTCCGTCTGGTGATCCTGCCGTCATCACCCAGTTGAGTTGCTATAACCAGGCGCTGAGCTGCTCTCCTCCCCCAAAATCCAGGCTTGCACCCGCTCACAGCCTCTTGCCCCATGGACCTGGGAGGCAGCCGATGTTTCTGATGGTCTTGAGCTTTCTTTCCTGATGCCCAGCTGGAGCCAAGGCACAGTTAATGCTTTATAATGTCATTGCCCCTCCCTGTGCGTCTCCTGGGGAAAGTTACGCCTTAACACCCAGATGCGGGTGAGCTGGTTCTCCTCGCCCACCCCAGAGCATCCCGTGTCCTGCTGTCACCCATCTCCTGGACCGAGCTGAGGAGGGTCAGATGTTTTCAGTGCTCCTTCCCAAACCTATTGAGGTCATTTAGCAATGGATAGCTGAGGATATCTATCTCCTTGTTTTTTTTATTCACCTGTAAGACTTTTCCCCCTTCCCTTGAGCACGTGAATCTCTCGGACAGGGGCTGCACGCTTGTGCTTGCTCACCCTTCTGATGCATCCTGTTAATACGGTAAGGGATAACGTTGGAATTAGAGAGGGGGGTTGAAGGACTGAGCTGAGCTCCTCTCTGGCTGGATTACCAACTGCTGCCTGCCAGCCAGCCCAGATGCATGCACTGCAGGCCCAGAGCTGCACCTCGCTGCCTGTTTTGGGGTGTCGAGCTGCTGGAGGGACCCTGGGAGCAGCACAGGGAGAGGTGCTGGAGCTGGTGTCCACACTGGCCATAGTAGAGATGTAGCTGCTGCTGTAAAGGCAGCGTCTGAAGCCACATAGGTGGGAGAGACCCTAACAGCGCAACATGTGGAAGAAGAGGGAAGTACCCACCAAAAACGAGAGGACATGGCCCTGCCACATTGCCAGAGGAGGAGGAGGAGAGTGCGTTGGTGAGGCAGGTGGGGGCCAAGCAAGGGGAG
>NW_009647735.1:9545899-9548256 GCF_000708025.1 Charadrius vociferus
AGGAGGTGGCTGCTGGTGAAGAACCTGGAGGAGGCAGGAAGACCTTCAGCCTCCTCAGCTCCCCACGTCCCCATGGCTGCGCTTTCCATCTGGCTCTTCCCCCGTGGTTTTGGATGTTACATGGCTGGGACCTGCCTGAGCCCGGTCCTGACCAGTGCTGGGGATTCAACAGGGATCTGCTGGCCATCCTTAGGGTGTGCTTGAGGGAGGGGGTCCCACGGGGGGTTGCACGAGGGGGAACCCAGGGGACGGCTGTACCAGAGGTCCTGTGCGGGTGTGGAAGTGGGTGGGAGGTGGAAGCAAAGCAGAAGCTGTCGCCATCTCTGGAGAGCTGCCTTGTTCGGGTGAGCTTCTCGGCGCGTCGTGTGCCGTGATGGGAGGCGAGGAGCTTCCGCTCTTTCCTTAGCTGCGGATGCTCATTTAGAGAGAGGAAGTCATTAAGACTAATCAGGCCATAATCAGCCATGGCTATAAGCCGGGCACCCGCGGCACATGGCGCCGTGCAGGATGCTCTCCGAGGGGAGCGTGGTCTCGGGGTTCTGGGGGAGAGCAGGTCCGGCACTGGTCTGCCCTGGGGCACAAGGAGCTCAGTGTGGTTGGGGCATGGGGACTCTGCCTGCCATCCCAAACCCCCTGTGATGGCGGGAGGGACGATGCGTCCCTGGCTCAGCATCGCAGCTGCGATTCGGGAATGGGCATAACCCTCACTGTGAGGTCGTGCCAGCACTGCGGGTGCAATGGGCTGTGCTAATGCTCGCAGCTGGTTTTAACACATGCAAAGATGGGATGACACAGGGATCCCTCAGGGGCCCTCCTTGCAAATCCAACAATGTGCTCTGAATGTATATCGGGGACGTGGAGACGAAAACTTGTAACACAGCATTTAACAAGTTCAGAACACCTGAATTTGAAATGAAGTTCACAGTTTAGTCTGCAGAAGCTCGTTTGGATGGGGCTCGTGGAAGGACTGCTCAGAAGGTGTAATTATTTTGGGGGACATGTGGTGCTTCAGAGCACCCTGGACCAGGTCCTAAATACCCTCTTGTGCTAACTGGAATTTAGTTTGGGGCTCTGTTGATGTGTCTTGGTTTGCTTTTGTCCCACAGAAACATGTTTCTTAACACTTTGTAGCTGGGTGTGCACGGGAACTTACTGAAAACAGGATATTTGAATCCCAGGGACCAAAGAAATCTTTATTTTAACACCGACCTGTATTGACTCTTTTTTTATTCCCCTGTACATATGTATTTGTCTGAGAGGGGGGGGAAAAAGCACGTGAGTCTTTCAGATGTTAATAACTTCCTGTGAAAAAAGGAATTGAGTCAATTTTATTTGGTACCACCAGGTCAGAAGGAAGCTACTGGAGCCCAGCACCTCTGCAAATTGGGTCACTTATTTTAGCGGGCTGAGCCTGGAACAGGATGTCTAACTTTCAAGTATGAACACGCTGGCCTTAATGATCACTAAATGGAAACTTAGACTCCACAGAGCTTCTGTTTGGGGAAGCTTTCTTCCTTCCCTGCTGAGTGAAGGCTTTTTTCAGTCCCTATTTAAGCTTACTCTTTTTTTTTTTTTTTTTTAAAAAAAAAGGGGGCACCAAAACAAAGATTAAACCCTCAGTAGCTGCTTGTGTTCACGTTACACTTTGGGCACTTCAGAGGCTTTGCCAAAGATCCTTGTGATCAGGGACCTTTCAAGTCCCGCGTTCCCTGTTTCCAGATGGTGGTGGTGCTTTGAGCCGGTGCCGAGGTGCAGCTGAGGGGCAGGGGCTCTGCCGCCCGGGCCCGCTCACGCCACAGAAACGGCCCTGCTCTGATGTCTCCCGGAAGCAGGCCGGAGAGGAGGGCGGCGCTCGCCCCTGGGCCACCACGCTGGCTGGGAGCCGGCCATGGGCAGCAGCGGGTGCCTGGCTAGCCAGGACTGACACAGGGAGTGTGGGCACCCGCAAGTTCCATAGTCGGCCCCAGCATCGTTTCCTATCTGGTTTATGCCACATGTCGAGCTGTGCAGAAGGAGGGCATGGGGTCAAGCTCAGGCTGTCGCTCCCCTTCCTGCAGGCGCCCCATCGGGTGGTATGTGTGTGCCTCCCCCTGCCCAAACCATGTCAGCCAACAGTCTCTCCAAGAGTGGTGAGAAAAATGTGGTGTGAGGGGGGAAAAAAAAAAATGCAGAGAGAGTTATTTTGTCCAGCCCGCATCTCTGGCCATGAAATTCTTCAGCCTCCAGAAGTTTCCAGCCTCCATTTTCTTTTGCTCCCTTTCCCTGTCCCAGCCCGGGGGAGCCCTGAGGGATGCAGCTCTCCCTCCAGGCTCTGCAGCCCCACTGATGCTCCCAGGCACCCTCGGCTTTCGCCACCA
>NW_009647735.1:9548268-9552938 GCF_000708025.1 Charadrius vociferus
GGAAAGAGGGGTAAACCCGGGGAGCTGTGAGAAGGGGACCTGCCTCTGACAGCAGTGTGGTACCTCTCCCCTTGAGAGGGGAAGGGATAGGAAAGCCAAAGCGTGGATTTGGTATTGAGATGTAGGAAAAGCCCTGCATCTCGTGGGCCAGCTGGGAGCCCAGCTTCAGTCCGGGAAGGGATGGGCCATGCATCATTTCTTAATGGGAGGTCTGTGATGTGGCTTTCCTGGGCACGGCCAGGTGAAAGCCGAGGGGTCTGTGGGCATGAAGGCATCGGCGGGAGCTCGGAGGGACCTGGAGGGAGGGTGCCAGCACCCCTCTGCTCCCCACCCCTGCCCTGCGGCAGGGGCTTCTCCTGTTCCTCGCCTCGGGCACTGGCAGCCTGAGGAGCAGGTTTCTGTCCCGCCTCCACCTCAGAAATGCCCACAGGTTGCTGTGGAGGAGCTGTGTTGTCTCAGGTGCTTTGGGAGGTGATGTTTTTGGCAGCTCCGTGTTGGACTCTGGGTTGGTGCAGGAGGCAGCCCCGGCATTGGGAAAAGCAGTGTCTGTGTGAAGGGCAGGGAAGTCTGGGGCAAAGCAGATGAGAGTGTCGGTGCTTATCAGGGTGAGCGGTGGTGAGCGCGGGCTCGCCGTCTGTGCCACGCTGGCAGGACCTGGGCTCGCTCCTGTAAAATTAATTCATTAGCTCAGTGCAAACCCGCTCCCCCCCGGCAGCAGGAGCCTGTTGGCGCCCGGGCATCCCGCAGCCGACCCCGCTGCCACGGCAGCATCGCACCACTCCTCGGAGTCCCTGAGCTGGTACCTGCATCTTTACAGCTAGCACCCAGCGCTGTGGGGTCCTGCCACTGAGCAGCTGCTTTCATAGCTGTAAACACACAGCCTTCTCCGTGGTTTAACACCCTTTAAAAAAATATATATCAAAGCAGATGTAGCCAGGCTACAAGCAGCCCAGTGTGTCCACCCTGTTTAGATGCTTCTGTTGGGCATCGCCCCGCTTGGCCTCTGCCCCTGAGAGCTTTTAAAAGGATGTAAAGACTGAATTTCTCTTATCTCCAGAGCCATTTCCTTTTGAGTGTTACGATTATACCTTAGACGGTACGAAGCAAAGGATATTAAAAGGCAGATTGACTTTTCACTCTGATCCAGTCAGGGAAAGTTGCAGAAATAAAGGAGTTAAGTTAGTACTTTGCTTCTCATGCACTAGTCCAGTGTCACAAATAGTCACCCTACCCTGTGCATCCCTCACTGCATGACACATGGGGCACACCACCCCCCTGCGGAGACCAGCTCTGTGCGTTACATTTGGGTTTTGTCAGCTCTGGAGGCTCCTGTTTGAGTCCTGCTGCTCCTTAAGATGGAAATGGGTTTGTTTGTGGGCACAATCCGGTTGTCGTTGGACTGGGATGTCTCCAGCACGTGTACTTTGTCTGGAGGAGGTATGTAATTCCCGACCTCTGTGGGCTGCCCCTGTGCTGGCTCTGTGGAGGATGTGAAGCTCTTGCAAAGATTTGGGATTTCAGCTCTAGAAAGAATATCTTGAACTTTCAGTTCAGAGTGTCCCCGCTCGCTTCCTGTGTGCCAGCCCTGACTGCAGTCCTTGGGGAAATGTCGCAGGGCCAGGCTCAGCCCTCGGAAGCGAGCTAACGAACCTCCCCATTTACATGTGATTACAGCTTTTCTTTTGGTTGGAATTTTTGGAAAATCATCGTGTTTTGCAATTCCTACCTTTGCCCCAGCAGATGAGAGCAATAGAAACGGAGGTGAAGGGTGATACCTATAGATGTTTGGGGCTTGGCTGCCCCCAGGCGACTGTGCTGGTGCCCTTGGGCTGCCAAGGGCAGTCATCCGTCAAAAATACAGCCCAAAAAGCAGCGTTCCCTCTCAGATGACTGCCCAGAGGTGATATCTAAAGGTGCTTCTGAAAGGCTGCATCCTGTTCCTGAGGTGTGTCTGAGCACCGCCGGCTGTCCTGCTGCTTCTTGCACACACGACAGTGGAATTGCTCCAGCCTGGGGGGAAGCTGAGGGCTGCCAGGGAGGAGACGTCCCTCCTGTCCTGGCTTTAGCCACGAAGGTAGCTGCCCCTAGACAGGCTCTGGGCTCTGCTGGGTCCTCTGCAGGGAGCCAGCTCCTCGCTGTGGGCTGCATGGGGCAGGTTGCTGCTTGCTCCGTTTGCTCCGGGGCTGTGGCTGCCACCAGGACCATCAGGTAGTGCTCGAGCGTTGGTGCCTCAACACAGCAAGGCTCTGCTTCTCTCAGCCCCTGTGAGACCAGAGGGCTCTTGAATCTTGACCTTCAAACCTCATCCCCCTTCACTGCTCTTCCCTTCAACTCCTGTTGCTGCCCAGATTTTCCCAACAGCTGTCCTCTGCCTCACTGGCTGTGCGCCTGGATCAATCTCTCTGCATCTGTGCAGCGATGCCCCTTGCTCCCCAAGGTCCTCCGCAAGTCTCACCTTCCCCGCAGCCTCCAGCCCCTGAGCCCAAGGATCTCTGCAGCCCCCTGCACCTCTGCCTGGTGGAGGGAGTTCGGGGCACCTCCAGATCCGCTGGGCTTTGGTGGTCCTGCTGCCACGGGGTGAGCACCATAGGGCTCGGACCTCTTCTCTTTCCTTTGGTAAACCCTCCAAGCACAAACAGGCCCTGGTAAATAATAATAGTGTGATGAAGTGGTTTAGATAGAAGAGATCTGACAGCCCCCATTGAATGTGACCTGAATGCACAGCCCTGTTCCCTCTTCTCCCTGCATGCAGCAACCCCCTGCTCCTTAGGGCATAAATTACTTACTGTTCCCTATAGAATTGAGGGCATGGTTAATTCACCAGCATGTTCCTGCTGCCCAGCAAAAAATGATGATGTTCTCTCTGGCTAGCAGAGTGCTCAGCACATGTGCCTGCTTGATGGAGGGAGGCAGAGGCTTTTGGTTTTCAGGCCCTCTGCATATTTCTGAGTCCTAGGTCTTGCCTGACTCTGCAGTAGAACAGGCAAGATGCAAATGTTGGAATATTTGCAAGCGGAAGCCAGAGCTAATGTCCAAACACCTTTGTTGTAGTAGCTGGAATAGCTGGCCACAGGAGGCAGGCGGGGATTTCCTCGTCTGAATTCCTCCTGACCATGTGTGACTTTGTTTTAAGCAGCCACTCGCATTCGGCATCTCCTGGGTCCCATCTGGAGCTTGAGTGGGAAATTGTGCTCCTAGCAGTATTTTGAGATGTAAAAACCACTAGTGTGGAATGGCTGCGAAGGATGCTCAGTGTGCAGTGAGCAGGCTAGACAAAATATGTCCTTAGGGCTCACCAGTGTGTGAGCGAGGCAATGTGATGTGTGATTTGTGGGCTATTAGTAATTCTGCAAAGAGACTGACTGCAGTGGGGCTCAGTGGAGGACTCAGGCTGGACCTGCAAAAGCCTCTGTAACATTATCATACAGAGCACTTCTCCCTGGGAGGGGTCCAAAGCATCATTTGTGAAGTTGAATTCGTGTAGTAAATCATGGGGCACGTGACGGGCTACATTCACTTAGGCTGCTTCTTCTGCATCCTTCCTGGAAACTCATCTAATAAGAGCTGGCCTGTGGCACATCAGGGTTCAAACATCCATCGTTTGTTAATTGCTGCCAGTAGAAGTGCTTCTTTTTTGCCTTGAAATGTGGAATCCCTTCCTAGAATTGCACTGGGGACTAATAAAAGCCAGTGCCAGGTTTAATATATGCTATCTCACAAATTATCTGGATTAAATACAAGGACTGCGTACTGCCAGAGGGGGGATATTCCCAGCTTAACATTGCTTCTGGGCCATGGAGATCCCAAGACATTGGACCTGAAAATTGTGATTCTCTTATGTGTGTGGGAGGGGTTTGGCAGGAGTGCTTGGAAGTGGTCATATTTGCCTGAGCTAGAGAATTAATTGCCATAAAAACTATGGTTTTGTAACCAATAGTTACAGCTGCAGGAGAGATCAGAAAGCATCTGAATAAATCAAATTATCTACCTCCTGCTCCATCCATATGAGAGCAGAACCTTTCAGAGCAAGATTTGAACCACAATCTGGTTGATCCCTAACTCTCCCACCTACAAAATGAGCAGAGTGAAAAGTCCAGAAATACGGTCAGCTAAAACAGGACACGGTGGGGACTGCTGTGCTGGGTCTTGGGAGGAGGCTGGTCTCTGTCGGGGGTATATAAACGCAGAGGAAGGCAATGAGGAGATAGCCTGCTCTTGGGAAAATACCACTGACTACAGAGGCCATTGGGCTGTGCAAGACAACCACCCACCTTACTGGACAGACGGTGGTTCCTGTTAATTGCTGCACTAGCCCACACCTTGCCTTGCTTGCTGCTGACCCTGCCTGATGTTTCTGATGCCTTAAGGCAAAGAGAGTCCACCTCCACTTGTAGCTCAAGTCTCTCAGCGTTTCCCTGTCTCGCTCTGGCTGTTGTCCTCCACAGGAGCCTTGTGAGGCTGGGAATCCCGACTCACCCCTGAACTTCCCGGTTTTGCACCGCTTGCTGGCGAGGAATGTCGGCCTTGCTATTAATCTTCAATTCCTCCCTTTTTTGCCTCTTCTCCCCCACGCTCCCTCTCGGAGGCAGACGCCTTCCCCGGCTGCCCGGGCCCGGCCGCTCCCGGGGGTGGTGGCACCGCGCTTTCAGGAGGTTTGTGGCGCTGGACAG
>NW_009647735.1:9552954-9556363 GCF_000708025.1 Charadrius vociferus
TCGGGCCTCCCTCCCTCCCTGCCAGCGTTTGCCCTCTGCCCCAACGTCCCTCCTGCTGTGTGCAGCGAGCTAAGGGGCAGAGGGCAGCCCGGGAGGAGGGGGACCCGGGGAGAGGCTTATGGGGAGACCCCACAAGAGAGGGGGGATGCATGGGGTGGGGGTGGGGATGATCTGAGTCTGCCAAGCAGAGGGTTTACCCCAGGGGTAGCGAGGATGAGGGACCAGTGCTGCCACCTCTCCCAGGGCATGGTGGCTTAGGTGGGGTGACAGCAGCTGCTGGAGGTGCGTGAAGGCCTCAGGGCTGGTCTTCTGGAAATATATCCCTCCCTCAGAAAGACTTCCTTCCTGAGTCCTATTTCCTAATCCCTCAGTAATGTGGATTTCAAGGAACTTTTGGTGCTGGTGGGGCTGAGGCTGGGAGAGTTTCCAGTCTTCCCTGCCTCCTTCCCAGCAGCCGAAGCCATGAGGTGCAGGGGGCACCACCAGGCCTGAGGAGAGGACCGCTGCCCAGATCCATGCTGTGGCCCTGCTTCTGCCTTAGGGCTGTTGGGCACCTGGAGGAGGGACAAAGGCAGACCCCTTCCTGAATTGCTCTGTCCCGCCTGTGGTGGCACAGCCAGGGGAGAGGCAGTGCACCACGAAGGGCTGTCTTCATCGCTCAGCTCAGTGACATTCCGCTTTTGTCTCCTCACAGGCCAACCCCGCTCCCATTATCGTGAACACAGACTCGCTGGAACAAGGGCTCTCTGTAAGTCTCCTGGTTTTGTTTCGCTTCCTTTGAACAAGCGGTGTGTTTTCCTGCTCGGTGGTGCAGGAAAGGCTCCTCCAGCCAAAGGAGGCCCCGATGAGACTGCAGAGGAGCCTGGTACCTGTGCCACGTCCCCACAGCACATCCCACCCCCAAACCTTGCTGGGGCTGGGTGATGCTGAGCAGAGCCAAGGCTAGCAGCCAGCGATGCTGGGGATTGCAGCACAGGGAGGGTACAAGGCAGGAGATGCTCAGAGGAACACGCTGTGGCTGTGTTCAGGGTTACCCCCGCAGCCCTTTCCACAGCCACCCATGCAGGGTGGCTGCGCGGCTCCATTGCACCATCCCTCACCTTCCTGCATTTCCTCGGCCCCCTTCGGCACCCCTGGCCCCTCAGGGGGGAGGCAGGGCTCTCTGGGCGCTCGCTGGCATCACAGCCGCTGGTCCCCAGGGCAGCAGGACCCATCAGATGCTGCTTCTCTCCCGGTGAAGGCTGCCAGCAGCTGAGCAGTGCTCAGTGACTGTGAGTGTTTGCAGCCACAGTGCATTTGGCGCTCTTGGCATAGTGTAAAGATAATCTTCCTGGGTTTGTTGCAGAGAGGGTTTGTGCGCTGCTGCATCCCTTCCCAGAACATTTGTGAATCATGCCTGCCGGGGGGATGGAGGGAGCAGGGTGGCCAGCGTGGATTTCTGCAGCACTGGTTCCATGCTCATGGGGTGCTCCCCTTTTTTTCCCCAAAGGGAGCTCAGCTGACAGCTTGCCAGGGCTGGGTGCTTTGCACCTGGTTTTCTTCCAATGCAGCAAATTTCAGCGGCCTTCCACATTAATGAAGTGGCACCAGGACCTGGAGCTGGGGTTGGTTTGTCTTTGGAGTCATGGTGGAGGGCTGCAGGTGACTTCTGGTGGTTGAACCTTCCTTGTTAAGAACTGCAGAGCTCAGCCCACAGCCTGTGGTGGGGTCAGTGTGCATCAGAACTGGGCTGGGCTGGTTGGGCAGAGCTCCAAAAAGGAAGGGAAGCCCAGCTGAGACCTCGGGTACTGAACCGAAGCCACCTGCCATTGAAGAGGAAGGTGATGGTGCCTCTCTCAGTGTGGTGGTGCCAGGTCCAGCAGCCTTGCATGAACGTGGCAGAAGAGAGTTGCTGTCCCCAAAGGTTTTATTCAAATGCATGGCATGGCAGGGTGTTTGTGGGGTTGGAGGCTTCTCGCAGTGTGCTGGGCACCCTGGCTGCAGGGCAGTGCTGTGTTCAGCCCGCTTGCCGTGCTCACCCGGCCGGTGCCATTCTACAGGGAATTGGAAACAGGGCAATGTCTCCTGGAGGGGAAGGGCACACCGCAAGGTTGGACTGGGGTGAGTGAGGGGTGTGCTGTGGGCAGGGCAGGGAGGTATTCCTGGATGGATGCTTTCACCTCTGTTTTGTACCCTCCCTCCGTTGAGGGGACACTGCCTGCTCACCATTGCAGCCACCAGCGCCTTATCCTTCACTTGGCTCCTGCCGTGCCTGTCCCTTCTCCCTGCCTGTGTGCCCAAGGGCAACGAGAGGTGAGCCCGAGGGCTGAGGATGGGCTCTGTCACCCCAGGCAGGCTCCCGAGCCCTGCAGAAGCCAGCAGCAGGGAGCCCACCTGTGGGGCCAGCGGCCACCTCCTCCCACCACAGGGCACTCTGCTTTCCTGCCCTCCTGGCTGCCTCCCCCTACTCTGTCTCATTAACTCCATATCCCTCCCATGCCCTCTCCCTCCACCTCATTAGCTCCATATCCCTGTCCGCCCCTTCTCCCTGTGCCTTGGCCGTAGCTCCTTCTTGCTGTGCAGGATGGGAGCTCCCTTTCTGCAGCCCCTGGGGTGGATCGTGGGGGCTGCTCTGCACCCTGGGCGGGCACCAGCATCACCCTGGGGATGGCAGTCACCTATCCCATCAATCCAACCCCAGCAGCACATGCCAAGGGCGGGGGGACTGCCCTGCAGTGGCCAAAAGGAAGGGGCAGGTTGTGGCTGTCATCTGCTGGGTAGAGCAGGGACCACCAGCCCATGCCCAGGGCAGGGGAGACACCTCACTTTGATTCCTCTCAGCCTCCAGCCTGAAAACCCTCTTACCTTTGACTTCATGTCATACCAGCAGAGAAACAAGCCCTGCTCCATCCTTTCCCTCTCCAGGAAGCTGTGCTCCTCAGGCTCCAGGGAAAACACCCCCCAAACCCTCCGGTTCGGCAGTTTCCCAGGTCAGCACAGGAGCCACACCAGGAGCTTGCTGCAGAAGAGCACACCAAAATGGCAAATCTGGAAGCATTTTTTTTTTTTCCACAAACGCAAAAGCTGAAGTATGTATTTGGAAGGGTTAAAGTCACATTTTCCAGTCTTTAATTACTTAACTATTCAATGCTTTCCTTAATGATAAACAGATGGATGTAGTCTAGTTCCTTCCTGTTCTAGCTCCATTGATTGCATTGGACTAGCTGCTGGGCTGAATTTGGCCCCGGCTGTTTATCAAGAAGTCTGCTCCACATTTCAATCTCTCTGTCCACCCACCTCCATCCCCAAGAGCATGTGGTACCAGCAGCACTGTAAGGCACGAGCTGCAGCACCAGGTCCCACTCACCACCGGGGCCGGGGCTCAGCTCTGCTGCCTGCAGCTTGTATGGAGCCCAGCACCCCCAGGGTG
>NW_009647735.1:9556412-9570705 GCF_000708025.1 Charadrius vociferus
AGGATAAGGAGGGGTGCTGGGGGGAAACCCCCGTGCCAGCTCCAGGTCATTGCTCACGGTTTCACCCCATGGTGTATTCTGCCCAGCAGGTCCACAGCAGGGAGATGGAGCATCAGGAGCCCAGTTCCCATGGTGGATGGGGGGTCTCAGCTTCCACCCAGAAGCTGAAACAACTTCTTGCTGCCCAGGGAGCATGACAACTGCTGCCAGGCAGTCCCAAAGTGAGCAGGGAAGGCCACTCCAGAGCCCTTGAGGAGCTGAAGGTTTCATAGCCCGGGTCCTTGGAGGCCTCCTTTGGTGCCCCGCTGCCCAGCAGCGAAGTGCCGCCACCTCCTTGATCTCTAAAAGCCAGGTGTGATGAAGCCAAGTGCTTCCCAGGCTTGATCCTGGCCAGCAGGCACCATGGGAGCCCCAGGCTCTGCTACCGGTGAGCGCAGAGGCGACCTTCTTGTGCGGTGCTGACTCTGCTGCCAGTGTCCCCAGCCATGGTCACTGCGGGGTTGGGGGCAGCAGAGGTGGCCACCACAGTCCAGTGCCTTTAAGCAGGACAAAACTTGCTTCTAAGGCTGAAAAAGAACCAGAAAAAAAATCAAAACTAAACAGCCAAGCACCGGCAGTGGCACGGGGTGCCAGACAGCATGGCTGCGGAGACCCCCCAGCTGCACACTGGGGCTGTCAGGCTGCAAACCCCATCCCTCTGCCCAAGCAGGGCAGGCTCGTCGTCCCCATAGCCCGCCGGCAAAAGGCTGACCAGAAGTGCGGCATTTATTTACTCTGTGCACATGGCCAACGCCACAGGCAAGGCACACAAGGGGGTTGGGGCCAGGGGTTAGCTGGAAGCGAGTCAGTAGGTCTCAGTGCTGCGGCGGGACGTGTGGAGGGAGGGAGCCCTTGACCTATTTTCTCTGGGCCCCCTGCCATGTGCAGGCAGGGACAGCTCTCCCTTGCCAGCGCTGCCAGTGCCCGCACCAGTGGGGAGGTGCCCATGGCATCCGCTGCCCCGGCACGGGGCTGCTCTCCTTTCCCCTTGCTGGGGAGGGCATGGGGCATCACCTGGAGCCGTCCACCCCCGGGTCGGGCTGGCACCACCGAGGGCTGACCCTCCAGCCTTCAGACTCTTCATTATGTCGGTACACAGCTGCTTCACCACCAGGTCCTGGTGCCTGTCCCCGTCACATCCTTACCACAAGATGCAGGCTAGATCCTGCTCCGAGAGTGGCTGCGGGCAGCGTTATCCTTCCTCCTCTTGCAACCTGGTGGGCTATAAGGGTTGGGTTTGAGGAACCCCATCTTAGCCTTCTAAATTTGGCCTCCTTTTTTTATTTAAAAAAAACCAAACCCACACCAACCCAAATCCTGACTCTCCAGCAAATTGCAAAGTGCGTTCCACGTGCGCTGGTGCAGTGTTGGCCGGCGGAGCCTGCAGACAGCTTGCAGTAGCTCTGGAAGGTGTGTGCTCTTCTGTTTATCAAATGAGTGTTAACTCTGCAGCCTTCTGTTGATGATTTAAATGTCATCATCGCTAACTATTTCCCTGCTGCTCAAAATGTGAAAGGGAAGCGATGGCCAGGAAAGGGAGCCCCTTCTTGAGCCTTCAGGTGGGCTTGCTGCTGGGGAAAGGCTTGGAAAAAAATACTCCTTTCCATGAGAAATCAGATGGTGCTTAAGATTGGGATACGCCGGGAGCAGCTAATCAGCCCCCAACACTGCCGTCAGCTCTGCAGGCGTTACGTGGGGAGACGGGAGGAGGGTGAGGTATGCTCCCCCTGCCCAGGGCGATGGAGCCGGGCATCTCCCGGAGCCCGCAGTGCTGCGATGGCCTCAAACAGGAGCTCAGGAGAGGCACAGGGCATGGATGAAGGAGAAGGGGAACAGCCTGCGGCAGAGCCGGGTCATGGCAGCTCCGGTGGGTGCCGTGGGGAGGTTTTGCCATCAGTGAGTGACTGGTATTCAATTTTCTGACGCTGGAACGTTTGCTTTGTTGGCTCGTTCCCTTGGTTACGTGGTATATATTAAGTTCTCCATTTGGCTTCCTTATGCAATTAACTGGCGTTCTGTTGCATGGATTTTGGAAACATAATCAGAGCTAAAACTTCATGGTCAGGCCTGGCTGACCCCAGCGTGCCCGGCCGGAGCAGGCTGCTGCCAGCACATGCCACGTCGGGAGAGCGCTGACACTGCTGGCTTTCAGGGAGCGATGCAAAAAACTGCTCAGCATTGGCAGCCCCGAGATTTGGGGAGCAGGGAGACCCCAAACTCACCTGCCCGGCAGCAGGGTGTCTGCTGGGGTTGCATGCCGGGGTGTCTCTGTGCCCCAGGCACTTGCCGACAGCAGCCGCTCGCTTGGCGGGGCTCACGCGCTGCTGGCTCTCTTCGCGGCTCACAGATTGTCAAAGTTTTCTGCACATCCCCATCCTGTAGGTATGTATGTGCTGTTCCTCTGCGGCCGTGGGTGTGCATATGGCTGGCTGTGTGGCAACTGTGTTGAATGCCAAAGCGGAGAGGACAATGTGTGTAGTAGCGAAGGGTGCCAGGAATCCGCGTTGCTGGAAAACCGGGGAGAGGCGACGCCGCGCCCCCACATACCGGGCTACCAACTGCAGAGACGAGATGAGCCCGGAGGCTGCAGCGAGGGTGGCTGCGAGGGCGGTGCGGGCCAGCACGCCGGCTCCACTCAGGATTAGTCAGTATGGTAGGATGCGAGGAGGGAAAGGCAACCCATGGCAGAGGGGCAGCCTGTGGCGAGGGAAGCGATGCCCCCTGCCCGCAGGAGCACGGCCCAGGGCGGTGCTGTGGCAGGAGGTGGCACCGACCGCGCATCCCCATCTCTCCGAGGCTGCCGGGGGTCCTGCTGGGGGTTAATCCCACCACTCTCAGTGCTTTGCTGCAGAGGGGTCCTGCTCAAGAGCTGACCAAAGCCTCTTCCGGTGTGCTGGGAGGATCAAAGCATCCGAATATTGGAGTATCTGGATGTCCCAATCCTGAGCTGTGCCCTGAAATCTTCCCGTGGCTGAGAGGCATCAGGCATGGAGCACATCTGAGGAGGGACAACCCCTCTCAGCCCATGTTCCCTGGAGCCCCCATTCCATCTCTCTGCTCTGGACTCTCCCCAACCTCATCCTTCTTGAAGCGCGGTATCCACAACAGGGTTTGGGATTGTTTTGGTCTCACCGGGGCTGAACCAGGCAGGGGATGAGGGTTGTGTGTGTCACAGGTGGTACAGCCCCATGCCAGATCCTGGCATGCAGAACTGCTCTCCCACCTGGGCACCTGATTATTCCCACCTGGAAAAACTCCCGTTTGCTCTTCCTACCCATAAATAGGGCCTCACAGCCACCTTGCTGAGTTTCCTTCCATGGTGTCAGATGATGGGTTTAGCATAAACGAGGTTTGCTGTCCCCTCCATCTAATGACTGTGGGGTTTTGGGGAATGGCCAGGCTGCACCTCTGCAGGCTGCTGAGTGTAACAGCTCTGGATTTTCCTATAGCCGAATGCTTTGCAAATCTTGCTAAATTTTAGACCTGATCTGTGGCCTGATCCTCATGACATGGAGTGAAGCTGCCGCCTTATTTTCCTGTGCATTATTGCTTATGGGGAAAATGGAAGTTTTTGACCTGCACATTTACCATTGCTTACTTTAGAGCCTACAGTCGCATCCCTTTTCTTTCAAGCCATTACGTTTCCCAGAGCCCTGCTTTGACACTCTGGGTATGGGAGATTTTTAAGCATGGGGTCAGTATGGTGTACAGCATTCAGACAGGCTACACCATTTTTTTTATTTAAGGGCATCACAATGTTTTCCCCTCTTACTGTGCCCCACACTCGCCTTTCGTTTCCTTTGCACCCAACTAATTTGGTAGAATAAATTATTCTGACTTCCCTGTTAACACAGTCATGCTACTAAGATTTAAAAGATATAAGCTGCTAAAGGTGTTTATTATGTTATTATGTACAGGCATTATTTTTTTCCTTTAAATGGACCGACCCCCTTTCTTCCTGCAGCAGTGAATTCCCGAGGTTAATTACATGCTGCGTAACAAAGGCGTTATTTCTTTTTGTGCCTTTGGTTGTGTTCCTTTTCATGGCTGGAGAAATGAGCTGGGAGAATAAAGGCTTTGCGCTGAAGTGCATTAAAGTCAGTGGGCTTTGGCTCATGCCCAGAAAGAAAAGCAGCGCACGGTTTAATTCCAGGGCAGGCTCAAGCGATTGCGTTTTAAGGTGGGTTGTTTTTTTTTTTTTCCCAGCGGTGCTGGTGCAGCTTTTAGGTTGGATTCTTGATATTCAGCTATCAGAGGGGAAAAGTAAATCCCCCGCCCTGGGACCGACACAGAGCTGTAACGCGCTATCTCCCTCTCCCCAGGTGAACGGCAGTGATGGGATGTTCAAATACGAGGAGATCGTCTTGGAAAGGGTAAGTCCTCTTTGCTCACCCGCCATCAGCCTTTGCTGCCTCTTCCCACTCACCCTCCCACCAGCGCAGCCGGTCCCCCCTGCATCCCCACGCCAGCTGACGGGGAGAGATGGCTCTCTGCTCCCTGCTCTCTCTGGAGGCTTTTGGGGGTGTCGCGCCTGCCTTCCCCGCACAGCCCCCACAGCGTGGGGAGAGGTGGGCTCGCTGCTCCCCCCGCATCCCGCAGACCCCTCCAGAAGGGAGGGAGAGGGCTTCTCCCTCATTCGCACCCTCACCCCCACAAACCCGCCAGCACAGGAGCTTGGGAGGGGGAAAGGGGGGGACGCTCTTTGTCACCGCTTTTGCTGGAAAATGGGGGTGCTCATGCAGGCAGGCGAGTGGGCGCAGCCCACAGCTGGGCACGGGGGACCAATGCCTCCCCACCACTGGAGTCCCCATCACTGCAGGGTACACAGCCTGGGAGTGCTAAACATCAAAGACGGGTTTTCTAGTAAACCGGACTGCGACGGGGGGAGTTTCTACTCGAGCCTTTTCTTGTCTGATGGCGTGCACCACACCGGCCATGGCTAAAATTACCTGGGGTGCCAGCTGGCACCGTGCAGGGTGGGCTTTCCCCTGGCACCTGGGGAGCAGCAGGGGTGGAGGGATGGAGAAGGAGTGGGAAAAGCTGGCCCAGGGTTTGCTCGGAGAGGTGGGCACAGCCGTGCCGAGTGGGGGTGGCCGGGGAGGGAGGATGGCCGTGGCACTCCACGGCACACCTTGCCTCCTCCTCCTCACTGCCGCGACGGGTGGCTCGGCTTTGCCGCGTGGCCGGCGTCGCAGGGGAAGGCGCACCGCTCGTTATTCTGTTCCTCTCTGCCTTTAGTCATCTCCCTCCTCCCCTTGGCTCTGCATCATGGAGGTGGGTGGACGGAAGGTTATCTGGGGCTGCCGCCTCACCCACTGCTTCCCCAGCGTGCCTGACGAAACCGGCCCAGGGGATGCTTCCTTTTTGGGCTGAGTGCTTCTTGCTCCAGGCCCAATTTAGAGGCAAAAGCCTTGTTTTCAGATGCTTCACAGCATCCTCTGTCCTCAAGCCCACAGCAGGAGCAAGGGGGGAGCTGTCAGGGTCGCACGGAGAGGCAACACTCGTTGCTGCCCCCATTTCAAAGCCGCAGGCAGCGATTGCCTCTCCAGCAGTGTGAAACCATGAGGGAGTTTCAGTGCGTAGCAGCCAAGGCCAGCACGAACCTTACCCACGTCCTTCCCTCAGTCCCCAGTGGGATCCAACATCCCCATCTTACTGCAGGAGAACCACTCCGGTGCCTCCAGGTGAGTCTGCCCCCTTGCTGGGGTGTTTGGCTCACAGAGATGACCCCAGAATTGCTGGTCTGTCACTGTTATCAATCCTTGTCCTTGTCGTAAAGGCAAGGGCAAATGCAGCAGCATCGTGGGGGCAATAACTGAAGAAACGGCGTCTGCAGAGGGACGTGGCTTTGGGTTTACCCACCATACATGTGTCTGCAGCAGGAGCTGTCCCCGTGTCTACATCAACCCCGATGGCAGCTGAGAAATCCCTTGAGCTCCATATTGAGGCTTATCAAAATAAAAATAAACACCTCTCGGATCATTTCCAGGTTTTGTAGCAGAGCACGCCCTTCTGTAGACGAGCACAACGAATGGCTGGAGACCATTTTGCACAGTCTCACCTGCCTTGCTGGGGCCAGGCTGGGTCCCCGGTGACAGTAAGCAGCTTTTTTTGAGCTGGGCACAGGGTAACCAGAATCCAGCTTAAAAAAAGGAGAGCGACCGCAGGCTGCTGTGGAGTGCCTGCTCGTCACGTGCCGGCCAAATCCCAGCCGGCAGGAGAGCATCCAGGAGCACTGCGTAGATGCCATGTGCTGTGTCATGAGTGGCATAAAGTCTGAGCGGAGACTTCCACATCGCCACAAGAGCTGATGCTGAGCCCAAATTGCTGGGCAGAAGCATGAGCCCCAGCCTGCTGCTGATGCTAGATGATCGCAGGGACCCTGAGCTCAGGTGTGGCCCTCCCAGCCACAGGTCCCCCAGAGCTCCCCATCGCCTAACGCCGAGCACTGGGGCTGTGGGCAGCTGGGAGAGTGCTTGGCCCGAGCCTGTTTGTGTACGAGAGAGGTGGGCACGATAGGATGTGACTAAGTGTCAGCTCTTCCGTATGAGAAAACAAGGCGAGGAGCCATCTGATTTTCAAGGCAGAGCAGAAAAAGCAGGAATTGTCCACTTGCATCAGGCATGGAGCTGGAAGCAGCGCCTGTGAGTGTGTCACTGCTGGGGATCCTGCAAGCAGGAGAGGCGGCACAGGGCTGTGGCCACTCATCCTGGGATGCTGCCAGGATGGGGCTGGAGACGTGGCACAGCCTCTGCCTTCCCCCCGGGCAGACTTCAGTAGGATGAAACTCAAGTGATGCTCCGAGCATGTCTGGGAAGAAGAAGAGGCAGAACTGGAGACCCCACTCCATCCTGACAGCCCCCTCCACCCAATCCTGCAGATTTTCACATCAGCACTGCTGGTCCCTGGGTTGGCTTCGTGCTGGGGCTGCATCCCAGGGGGCAGAGGGGCAGGCGTGGGATGCTGGTGACAGGTCCTGGGGAGCAGCCAGCAAGGGGAGGTTTTCTCCGCCAAGGACCACCCCCTCTTCCCCCAGCTCGCCGCCTGCCTCAGAGTCTCTCAGCGGAGACGCGGCAGCGAGGGAGGTCCTCAGCGGCTCCCACTCTCCTGCTCCATCTGGTCGGTGCTCCGTGCTGCTGCACCGAGCGCCTTGGCTGATGAGTGCTGGCCTCCCCTCCGGCCGCACATCCCTCTGCCCCCTGAGCCGGGCACCCTGGGGAGCGACAGATGCTGTAAGGGCTCCCGCACCCCGGACAGCCGCGCTGAGAACGGCTTCGGGAAGGCCAGCAGCAAGCCCTCTCTGCAGGGGAAAGACGCGGTGTTTGATTTCCCGCAGGGTAACTCCGGCCTCGGCTTCAGCATAGCGGGAGGAATCGACAACCCCCACATTCCAGATGACCCAGGAATCTTCATCACCAAAATCATCCCCGGGGGAGCGGCAGCCATGGACGGCCGTCTGGGGTGAGTGTACTGGGCTGAGGGAGCAGCCCCATCAGGGTGTCACCCGGGATCTCCCCAGGGACCCTCTAGGCAGCTCCTTGTCCCCCTCCCCTGCCATGGTCCTTTCCCCCCTGCCCCAGGTCCCTTCCCCGCAGCCAGGTCCCCTCCGTGCAGGGATGCCCATGATCCCCTGCCACCAGCCACCCCTCTTCCCCTCCCTGTGCCAGGCTCCAGCTCCCATCCTTCCCCCTGCAGCCCAGGGCAGGATCCAGCCTTTCCCCTCATCTTTCATCTCCACCAGGGTCACAGCGTGGTGACCAGCCCCACCGCCTCCCCCTTTGGGAGGGACCCCGCTGTCACCCCGGCAGGGCAGGATCTGGCCAGCTTGAGCCGCTCTCCTTCGCACAAGGGTCTGTGCAGCCAGAGGAGGGTGCCAGAGGTGCCTGGAGGAGGGTGGCACAGGGCTGGCGGTTCCCCAAGGGAGCTCAGGGACGCCCTGTGCCCGCAGGGTGAATGACTGCGTGCTGCGGGTGAACGATGTGGACGTCTCCGAGGTGGTGCACAGCAAAGCCGTGGAGGCTCTGAAGGAAGCCGGCCCCGTGGTGCGGCTCGTGGTGCGCCGCCGGCAGCCCCCGCCAGAGACCATCATGGAGGTCAACCTGATGAAGGGCCCCAAAGGTGAACCCCTCGCTCTGCTCGCAGGACTGGGGTGCCCCGCTGCCCCACGGGATGGTGTGGGGTGACCGCTCTGTGTGGGGTGCAAGGCAGCATCACAGGGATGTGGGATGTGAGGTGGCAGCGCCACAGTGCAGGGTGTCGCAGGGTGGCCCAGCAGCGGGGGACACTATGGGGCACAGGGTATGGGGCAGCCCCAGGGTGCAGCACCCGGTGGGTGGGCTGTCCCCATGCAGCAGCAGGGTGGCCCGTTGTCTGCTGGGTTTGGGGCAGGGTGGGAAGCCCAGTGAAGGCAGGGGGGCCATGGGGACAGCCCAGGGCTCTGTCCATCTGTCTGTCCCTCACCCCTCACCTGCCCTCTCGCTCCCCCTCAGGCCTGGGGTTCAGCATCGCGGGGGGCATTGGGAACCAGCACATCCCTGGGGACAACAGCATCTACATCACCAAGATCATCGAGGGGGGCGCTGCCCAGAAGGATGGGCGCCTGCAGATCGGGGACCGACTGCTCGCGGTAAGCCCCATGCTCGCAGATGTCTCTGCCGTGCCACAGCGCCGATCCTGAACCCCAGCACCCCTCCCTCCAGCAGCCCCTGGGGTCCCTGCTGGGATGGGGCTGTGGGAGGGCACCGGCTGCAGGCGGGAGGGCCAAACCCATGGAGATGGGACCCTGTTGGCACCTACCCCACGGGAAACTGTGCTGCTCCCACCGGGCTGCATCGGCCCCTGCCCTCCAGCCTGCGGCCATGTCACCCAGCCCCTTCCCTCCGGCAGGTGAATAACACGAACCTGCAGGACGTGCGGCACGAGGAGGCAGTGGCCGCCCTGAAGAACACCTCTGACATGGTGTACCTGAAAGTGGCCAAGCCTGGCAACATCCACCTCAACGACATGTACGCGCCCCCCGACTACGCCAGCAGTACGTACGCCACCAGCCACAGGCACAGCAGCCCGGGCAGTGCAGGGCTGGGGGGCACGGAGCGTGCCGGGGCAGTGGGCAACACTGGACTGGTCTCTGCATCTGTGTTGTGGATGGATTTCTGCTCCTGATGCCTTTCTCCTTCCCTGCAGCCTTCTCAGCCTTGGCTGACAACCACATAAGCCATAACTCCAGTCTGGGCTACCTGGGCAGCGTTGAGAGCAAGCCTGCCTACCCCGTCCCTCCCCAGGTGACTCCGTCGCGGTACTCTCCCATCCCTCGGCACATGATTGGGGACGAGGACTTCACAAGGTGAGTACCGGGCATGAGCATCCCTAATCCCTGCTCCTTCTCCTTCCCTCTCTCCCTCCCTGGCTGCTTGACCGCATCCCCGCTGCCAGTGCAGAGCCTCGGCCGAAAGCCTTTTTGGGGGTGCATGGTACAAAGCTTGGGGCCCCCACAGTGAGCTCTGTGCTGACCCCCGCTGAGACCAGCCCTGCTGTGTCGCTCGCTGCATCCCGCCCTTTCCCCTTCCCCCTCCTCCTCCTCCCTGAGCCTTACACATCTGCATTTTGGCTCCTTTCTCTTACTTGCTTTACAATACCTGGTGTTCCCTGCCCTTGCAGTGCCACCCGGTGCAAGGCTGTGAGCAGGCTGTCCCCAAGCGAAGTTGTGCTTGGGGATGAGGGGCTGGAGGGGGAGACACAGCTCTGGGTACAAGTAGGGCTCCTCCTCCCACGCTCCCCGAGCCCAGCATCCCAAAACACCTGCACCCAGGTGCCATTTCGCTGGCTGCCAGCCCCGGGCTTGACAGCCTCCTGCACAGCCCTGGCACGGCCGCCTTTTCCCCACTGGCATCATTTACGCTGCACGAGCAGGTTTGTTTCCTGAACCCAGGAAATAAAGAGGAGCACAAAGGAGTCATTGCTCTGAGCCTAAAGGCAGTGTAAAACTTCTCCAAAGCCTCAGGCTGAGCACAGGAGAGCAAGACCTGGCTGGTCCTGCTCTGCTTATCCAGGGTCACAGATTTCCCTCTGCTCGCATCAGCCCTGGGGCCAGTGCTGAGCCCGCTCTGCGTTTAGTACCCCCAGGGCCAGGGCTGTAGGGCTCAGGCTGTATTCTTGGGACTGACACTTGGGTTAGGCTTAGGGCTGGCTCTGCGGTTAGGAGCGAGGTCGCAGGCTGATTTCAGGGTTGTGTTTGCCATGGAGGATGCCGGAGCCACGGCTGGGCTTGTCACGTTCTGCGGGGCACTGGCGGATGCCGGAGTGGGAAACCCTGACTTGCGTCAGGTCCACTGTCCTCCCAGACAGTGGCTGCACTCGCCTTTGTCACAGGGATTTCTCGCTACTTGGTGCTCAGTCGCAGCCGGGTCCCTCTGTGTGCCGTGACCAGCACTGGCCTCTGTCCACAACCCATCTCTCCCACCTGGTCTCGGCACCAGCGATGCTGGCTCTACAGCCTGTTCCCAGCACTGCATCCTCACTGGGTGTAGCAACTTCTGTGCTATCAGGGCACCGGGGGACGATGCCACACAGAGGAACAGTATTTTCTGCAATTACATTGCAGCACAGAAGGGACTGAGTCCCAGTGCTGGGAAAACAGACCATCTGTCTCTCGTCAGGGACCCCGGTCCCACCAGGGCGTCCCTTCCTACGCGCACCGACGTCCTTATTTGCGGGCCAGAGAGAGGAGAGAGCAGCCTAGCCTGGGCTGGCCATGGCCCAGTGGCAATGGCATGGCGACGGCTCAGTGGTGGCTTGGCAGTGGCCCTGGTGCAGCACGTGCTGGTGGCCACTAGAGGATGGTGCTGCCTTGCAGAGGGCCCCGCCGCAGACAGGCTTGTACGGCTCTGTCACTATCCCCAGCCACAGCCTCCTGCTCCCTGCCAGATTTGCAGCCTGCAGTGGGCTCAGCACCTCCTGCATCCATCCCGCGGCAGCCCCGAAATCCTCATGTGCATCACCGACCTCCCCAGGACAGCTTCGTCGCCATGGGTCTGTTGGCTCATGCATCACCAAGATTGTGCACTGGGACCAGTGTTGTCCATTGCATCTTACTGGTGCGGGGAAAGGCAGCGACTCCGCTGGAAAGCAGCTGTCTCCCAGGAGGCTCTGGCCAGCCATTTCCTAAGAGAAGCAGAGGTCCTGGGCTGGATCCACTATCAAGCCTCTTCTCTTCCTGCAGGCACAAGTGCTGCTGCAGGTGTGGATGTGGCTCCAGTGACCCTCGTATCCTGCAGCACCCAGTGCCAAGGACCAGAGCATCTGTTTTCCAATGAGTTCCACCACAGCAACCCAGACCCAGCACAGCCCCACAGGATCCCCGCAGTCACTCTGTGCCAAGGTCCTGGTGTTAATGCTGCAACATCCAGCTGCCTGCGGGATCCGTGTCCTGCCTCCCGGGATGAGGATGGGAGCGGAGAGTGCATGTCATGACTGAGACCTGAGATGTACCTGTTGGGCTTCATTTCTTCTCCTCGGTTCCTGTAGCATCTCTACCTTCCACCAACCCACCTGGTCCTCGGGGGTGCTGGGGATGCTTCACACCATGCCAAGTTGGGGTGGCGGTTCCTGCACTCTGCTTAGGCAGCAGCAAAACACAAGGGGCAGAGCAAGTTCATCAGCTGGGTGGAGGCAGGGTTTGCAGACCCCGAAACCTGACCCATTTATTCCCCTGGCAGAGCTCTAGCCCCAGGCACAGCTTTGCTGCAGGGGGACTGATGGCTGCAGCCCTCTCTGCCCCCTCACAACCCCCCTGAGCCAAGTGCTGGTGGCATCCTGAAGACTTGAGGTTTGAGCTTCTTTTGACCCCAATGGAGTTCCTGTGGTGTTTCTCTGGTCTCTTCCTGGGCCTGGTGCATCCCAGCCCCATGCTATGGCCCCGCTTGGCTCGGAGCTCGAACGCATCCAAAGGTCGTTAGGGTAAAGCAGGTATTTTCTGGAGGTCACAAGGTAGATTCAGCCTCTGATCCATCAGAAATGGAGTTGCGACTTGCCGTACCTCTGCGTTTGAAGGCAAGGGGCTGCAATGGGGTGCATGGGGCTGCAATGGGGTGCGTGGAGCTGCAGGCATGGGGAGCCAGGCTGCGAATTTGCCCTTGCTTGGGTGCTCCCCCGCATCAGGGCTGCGCTGTGCATGCCTGCAGGGGCAGGAAGGAGTTAAGTCTGTAGGGTCTAGCAGAGCGAAGCCTGCGTCCTTTCAGCGCTTCCATAAAAAACCCTGCGTGTGGGTCGGGGAAGCTGCTGGCCCTGCAGCCAGCAAGAGGCAGAGACAGGCAGCACAGGACGGCCGTGGCGCGGAGCATTCGGAACATTCCTGCCCCTCGTGCCTCCCAGCCACCATCGCGCCGCAATGTTCACCGTCAATGTCTCATCGTCCATGTCCTACAGGGGACAGCCGTCTCTGTCCCCTTCCAGGCAGCGGCGAGATCACAGGAGCAAGTGTGACCAGAGGTAGGGGACTGGGATGCTGCTGTGCCTGGTGGGAGGTGCGGGGACAGGGAGAGGAGCAGCTGGGACAGCTGGGAGGGTCGGCTTGTGCTGAGCCTGGGGTCTGGGCAGAGCAGGAGCCCACCAAGACCTTCTTGCAAGGCATCCTGCTCGTCTGCCTGTCCGTCTCCTGCTCCTATTGCTCCTTATAAGGTGGTTGCCTGGAGCTAAGTGACATTCAGCCCATCAGGACTCTCCCACGGGGAAGGATGGTGGGAGACTTTTCCTGGGGTGCTGGCACGTGACCCTGGATGTAAATGCTGCTGCCTGCATCCGTGAAGGTGCCAAAACCTTCTCCCATCCAGTGGCAGTGATGCTCCAGCCCGGCCCAGGGGGTTGAAAAAGATGTTTTCTTCCAAGAGCGGCCTGGGCACACACTGCCAGGCTGCAGAGCTTTGTGCTGCCTGCTCAGTCAAACTTCATTCCTCTTCGTCCCCGCTCCAGTCTTGCCACCTGAGCCCCACTCCTTCCCTGGCTGTTGCCAGCAGCCATGGGGGGCGGGTGGGCCGGCCGCCCCGGTGCCTCCGGTTCCCCTTAGCACAAATCTGTCGATGTTTTAGGGTCCACCACAGGTGGCATTGGCCAGTGCCATGCCTGATGCTCCAGCATGTCTCTTACAGCATCCCGGAGATCTCTCTCTGCTCCCTGGCAGGCGCGGGGTTGATCAGGCTGCTGAGCGCACTGGCAGGTCCTCAGTCCTTGCAGTACCTGCCAGAGCACCCAGGATCAGGCCCATCACAACAGCCAATGCGCTGATGGTCCTCAGCGTGGTGTTGGCTTACAGTCACCACTAGCCTGTGCTAATTGTCTGGCGTCATTTATTCATTCTTATTTTAATCCAGGGCTTGAGCTGGGAGCTGCTGTTGTTCCCATCAGACTTGGGTTTTTTTTTCCCAGATGAAAATTGACGCAGGATTTTTGCGATGCCACGCAGTCTTTCTGCCTTTGCCTCCCTATTGTTTGAGCTGCGAACGAATTAAGTCATCATCAAAAAATTCAGGCCTTCTGTTCAGCCAGGCAGGGCCCTGTGGCGTGGGGGTGCGTGGGGTTGCGGGCATACTCACCGTGCTGCATGGCTGCGGAGATGCTTGATCCCTCACTCCTGGCACGGCCATGCCATCCTCGGTGCCCGGATCCTCGGATGCTCATGGCATCCGATGCCGTCTTGCAGTCTGATGTTTCTGGGAGTGATTTCACGGCAGATGCTCTGTCTCCATCCATGCTCTGTCTCATGTCACTCGTGCAACTGCCCGCACCTCCCAGTTTATCAGCCTCATTGGTGCTGAGGGCTGAGTCGCACCAGGTCGCACTCAGGATGACTCCAGCCCCATCAGTGTGCGGGGAAGCCCAGGCAAAGCTGACCCTGTCACCAGCTTCACTGTTCCTCACCCTGATGTCTCCCTGTCCTGTGTCTGTCCATCCAGGGAGCCCCGGAAAATCATCCTGCACAAAGGCTCCACTGGCCTGGGCTTCAACATTGTTGGCGGGGAAGATGGCGAGGGCATCTTCGTGTCCTTCATCCTGGCCGGAGGCCCTGCCGACCTCAGCGGGGAGCTGCGACGGGGAGATCGCATCCTCTCGGTGAGTTGGCAGGGTCTCCCGCAGCCCTGGGCAGGCACCCGTGGGGCATCTGTCCCCTGCCACCGCAGACGCCGCGTGGCAGGGTCCATCCCCGTGCGTAGAATTGGAGCAGCTGCCTGCTCGGGATCTGCCCTGCGGTGGAGCAGTGGCC
>NW_009647735.1:9571839-9575947 GCF_000708025.1 Charadrius vociferus
GGCAGGCGGCCCGCCGAGCCTCTCCACGGGTGAGCAGGCAGCGGGCAGGACGTCCCATCAGGCGAGGGGCCGGGGAGCTGCTCCTGGGGCTGTGGCCGTGTCCCCAGTGGCACCGTGCCGGGCAGTGCAGCAGTCCACGTCCCCTCCTGAAGGTATCTCTCCGGGGCCCCACTGGTTTGCTCCACCAGCAGCTCCGGTCCCCTCGGCCGAGGTCAGCGTGCTGCCCCGTGCCCACCCGTTGCCTCGTGCCTCCTGGGTGGCATCGCTGGGCAGTGCCACGCGGGTCCCTGGCCCTGCTGTTCCTCCTCCGTCCCATGGCAGAGGCCGTCGGAGCCATTAGTGCCGCTCAGGGATGTGCTGTGGGTTTGTTTGTTTTGGCTTTTTTATTTTTTTTTCTTTCCTTCTTTCTTTCCAGGAAGCACTTAATGTTCTTGTATTTCTGGCTCCCTTTGCCACTTGAGATTTGGCAAAGACGCCGACCGAGAGTGGTTCCTAAATGTCAAACAGGACAAAATGTTTTGAAACCCCATTAGACCGAGGCTGAAATGTCAGTGCTTTGTAGCCGGTGGCTTTCCAGGTCCATAGTGGCTCTTGGCACGTGCTGGCAGCGGCCTCCAGCTGTCCTGGGAGGCAGCGCTGCTGCTCTGAAACACGGGGACTGTTCTGTCTTGGGGGTTGACCTCGGCGCTCTGGAGGCTTGAAGGCCTGGGAGCCATGGAGAAAGGAGTCCCTGGCGGCAGCCCCAGGTGCGGGTGAGGCCGGGTCCCCTCCAGGGGATGTGTGCTCCTAGATATTTGCCTTTTCTATGTGCGTCATGGCTGTTGAAAAAGCAGGACAGCTGGACTGTAGGATACCCAAAGCTGGTGGAAAGTGGCTTTGAGATGTTCCTCCCCGCTGGCGGAGGCAGAGGTTGGCACCTGCCTGTCCTCTGTGAGCACGGGCAGGGCTTGCCTGTGGGGTGCCGGCTAGGTGCAACGCGTGCTCTGCATCTCACCTCCCTGGGGCCAGCAGGGAGCAGAGAGGCTGCTTGCACAGGTCTCGGGGGATGAAGTGTCCTTCCTGTGGGGTCCTGCCAGGCACTGCGAGTGGAAAGAAGCAACAACAAAACCAGGGGAGGGTAGAAAGAGGAGCTACCCTCCTGCCTTTCTTCTGAGCACCTGCACCCAGCGCAGCGGCTCTGACCACTGCTGTGTGCCATCCAGGAGGAGGAGGAGGAGGTGGCTGCTCCCTGTGATGGTGCCTCTGAGCTGTTTGTGAGGTCCCTTCCCTTTGAGCACTTCTCCCCCGGACCTTTGCAGGCTGCTAGCACCAGCACTTGGGTTTGGCAATTCCCCCTCGTGCAACAAAACCTTGATGTTCCTCACCTGAAAATGCAAAAAACTTGTGTGATGGCATTTCTCTGAGCTGGCCGCTCCAAAGGCTCTAAAAAGCATCCAGAGGCTGCTTTTAAAAGCCTCCGAGCTTTCCCCGTGGCCGTCCTCCCTTCCGCTCACGTGTGCCCTGTGTCTGTACTTTAACCCTGCAGCCAGAAGGTGTGTGGGGTGAGGGCGATAAAATGCCGGGCTGGAGGGGAAGGATGGAGCTGGGGGTAGTTTTTGCAGGTGGCTGAGCTGAAGCCTGTGGCTGAGCATCCCCCCATGGCCCTGCAGAGCCAGTTGGGCCCTGGGCGGGCGGGTTTGCATGCCGGAGAGAGCAGGGCATGCGCAGGAGGCTTTGTGCATGCTCAGGGGTTGCTCTCCAATGCCGCTCCCCTTTCGGCCAGCGCTTTCTCCCCTTGCACTGTCTCCTGGTGCTCAGGAATAGGCTGCAGACCCGCCGTCTTGTTGGTTCCGCTGGGTATCTTCGCAGCTGTGCCACACGAGCGTGTGCCGGTGCTGGGGATGCCCAGTGCAGGCCAGGCCATCGTCCCCGCCTGATCGTAACGGTCTGTGACCCGCACGCACTCAGGGGTGCAGGGCCATGTCCTGCTCCCGGCACCGAGCTCACCCCGCGGTGCAGGATCAGGCCCAGCTCCAGGAGCACCCGCAGCCTGGGAAGGGCAGAGTGGCGGGAGGTTGGAGTGGTGTTTTTGTTGAGTTGTTTAGTGGGAATAGCAAACGTCCTGCCCCTCCTGGCGCGCGGCGCAGCGGTACTCATGGCAAGAGGCCCCAAGTCACCTGTTGCATATTTTTCAGTCTTGATAAGTGTGTCCTGAAGGCGTCTGGCACCTGGGTGCCATGGGAGTGCTGGGCAGGTGAGGGTCAGCCATGGCTCACCTCCCTGCTGCGCCGTGGGCAAGCTTCCCCGGGTGAGTTTCGGCTGTGCGGGAGATCTCCTTCCAGGATGCGGAGGCAAGGTGGCCATGAGCCAGGGAGCAAAGGCAGGAGCACTGCATGCTGGAGGGTTACGTGCCGGTAATTGTCTGGGAGGCTGCTCCAGCACACAAATAAGGGGGGGCTGGTGGCAGCTGGGAGCATCCTGTGCTTGGTCCTGGGGTAACCTTGCCTCCCGTGTGCAGGGAGGGAGGTGGCGGGTTTGATTTGGGGCTGGCTGCTCCTCTGCCTTGTGCCCTCCCACAGCCAGGGTGAGCATGAGTTGGCGGCTCCTCGGGAGACCCTTCCTAGGACGGGATTGCGCTCGCTCTCCAGGGGATAAGGCCAGAGCAGCCTCTGTGTCCTTCTTCAGTTTGCTGCATCCAGCCCAGCTTGAGCAGGTTGTGCCAGCAGGCTTCTCCCAGCCCTCCAAGCAGCGTGGATGCTCCAGCAAAATTTGGAAAGTCCCTTTCCATGGAATGCCCTGGCCAAGGCGGGGGCATTCAAGAGCCCTGCCCTTGGGGTGCAAGCAGGGGACATGGTTGCTGGCAGGGTGGTGGCACCCAAAGGTTGCCCTCCCGACATCCCCGCCCTGATCTCAGTGGCGGCTAAACCTGCTTTGGCCCTTCGCTGCCTCCACCTCGGGCTTTGTGGGGAGAAGGGTGTGGCAAGAGGGATGCGAGCCCACATGGTGGGGAGCAGCGGCCCTCTCGGTGTGGTGGTGTGTGGAGAGGATGTCCCCTTGGCTGGGGACGGAGGTCGTAGCACCCAGCTCGGCAGCTTTCCGTGGGAAATAGCCCTTCTATACCAAAGAGAGTTTACGGAGCAGCAGCACCCGCTCCTGACGGATGCTCCTCTGGGATAGAAGAGCTCATGGGAAGCCTGGGGCAGAATGAGCTGCGCTGCAGATGCTGTGGTCCACCCTGGTGTGGGGCGAGAGGTTCAGAGCAGGATGAAGCTCACCTCCCTCTGCCGGGAGCTCCGTAGAACCCCGGTGCAGGTCAGCCAGTGCAAAAGTGCCGCTTTGGGGTCAGAATTCAACTTTCTTATAAAATAAGCCTTGCCTGTGCCTGCCTGCTGCTGCATTTCCCTCCACTAGCAGGAAGGCAGGCGGGGGCAGTGGGTGCCCCTCGGCGTGGGGCAGCCAGAGTCGGCACGGGTCTGGTGACCTCCGCATCAAGCAGCTGACCCTGCCCAATGTGCAGCACCTCTTGGTGTCCCATGGCAGGAGAAGGGGCTTCACGTGGAGTTTCTGTGTGCCACTTGGTGGTTTTTGTGTATATCACCTTTTTTTCAGTCTTTAAGTAAAAATGCATCTGTGGCAGCGGGGAGCAGGAGGGGGGATGCCCAAGCGGGTCTGGCTGCGGAGTAAGGGACTGGAGAGTGAGGGAAGCTGCAGCACCCCATAACCCCAGCGCCGCTTGTGTCTGCACCGAGAGTCACCCGCTGCATTTCTTAGCAGCGCGTTGTTCCCGCTGCCCTGGGGTGACACAGCTCTGCGGGCACAGCCTGCACCATCCCCCCGGCGCAGCTGGGGCTCCGCTCTGCCACCAGCACTCACCTCCACTGTTCGGCTGCTGTGCTCTGGTACGCACACAAAAAAAAAAAAAAAATCCAAACCCAAGCCACATCTAAACCACTGGGTTGTGGAGAAGGCTTTCTAGAGAAGTCTTACAGCAGAAGTGAGACTGGTCCCCTCTCACTGGGGCGGGGGGTCCTGACTGCAGGGGGTGCCCAGGGGACGAAACCAAAGGTACCGGGTGAGAGCTGCCGGCGTGGGCTGTGGCAGTGCCAGCAGCTTTCCTGGTTCCACCATG
>NW_009647735.1:9576093-9576764 GCF_000708025.1 Charadrius vociferus
TCGGATACCCACAAAAAAAAAAAAAAAAATATCCAAACCCAAGCCACATCTAAACCACTGGGTTGTGGAGAAGGCTTTCTAGAGAAGTCTTACAGCAGAAGTGAGACTGGTCCCCTCTCACTGGGGCGGGGGGTCCTGACTGCAGGGGGTGCCCAGGGGACGAAACCAAAGGTACCGGGTGAGAGCTGCCGGCGTGGGCTGTGGCAGTGCCAGCAGCTTCCCTGGTCCCACCATGCCGCGGTTGGTTGCCAATCAGCAAACCTTCCCCCGTTGGCCCTGGGTAAGCAGGGCCAGTGCCTCCACCCTCTCTGCTTGCCGGCCCGACCTTTACACCCAGCTGAAGGTCGGGCTGGCACGACAGCAGGCGCCGGGGTGGTGGCTGCTCCTGTCCAGCCACCCGGCAGGGTGGTGGCAGTGGCTTCCGGAGGGTTCCCCAGCTCCTCCTGCGGGTCTCTGCCGCCGGGATGTAGGAGGGAAAGGTGAATTCCTCCTCCCTGCTCCCCTTTCTGTGGGTGGGAGGCTGTGCTTTGCCTCCCCCATCCCCATGCCTGCTGGGGAGAGGAGCTCTGCTGCAGGCAGTGGTGGGTGGGGACCCACTGGGGGCCTCTGGCCAGTGGGTGACAGTCTCCTGGAGGGGCTCTCTTTGGCTTTCTCCACATGTTTTGAAACGC
>NW_009647735.1:9576802-9584478 GCF_000708025.1 Charadrius vociferus
TGGAGGTCTCAGCAGCCCTTCCCTGAGCTGCCTGTGAGGGCCTTTGGGGTGGGGTTGGGAGCAGCCGGTGCCCTGCCTGCTCTGGATGCCCTGTCTGGGCCCCAGCAGGGTGCTGCAGCCTCTTTGGCTTCATCTTCCCTCGTGTGTGAGGATGGATGGGCTCACAGACGAGATGCCCCACAGGCATCACCTCTCTCGGCGCTTACTGGCTGCGCCCCACTCAGGGGCAGCTCCTGCCTGCACTGACCACCTCTCTCCCCGCAGAGTACAGCCGCTTTGAGTCAAAGATCCACGACCTGAGAGAGCAGATGATGAACAGCAGCATGAGCTCCGGTTCCGGCTCGCTCCGGACAAGTGAGAAGAGATCTCTCTATGTCCGGTAAGGCTCAATGCCCCCTCCCTGCCTGCCCCTGTGCTCCAGGCAGCCGGAGCCTGGTGGGATGGGTAGATCCCCATGGGATGGGATGGTTCAGGCTGGGACGGTTCAGCCTGAGCCACGCAGCACCTCTGCAGGGGGGTGTTTTGGAGGCCTGGGAAGCAAGCATGAGAGCTGTGTCAGGAAAGTGCCGCAGGGAGAGCGGTGCTTATATGCTGGTTCGCCCAGGCTGGGCGTTTGACACTCCGGTGCCTCTTCTGAGCCCTGCTCCGCTTTGGAAAGCGCTGGTGTCTCGGCAGAGCCCTGGGCAGCTGCTGGCCACTGTGGACCACTGGGAAACGGGGAAATGCCAGGCATCCAGCACTGTTTCTGCTCGAGGCAGCATTCAGGTTGCTCTCTTCAATCCATTCCCTGCTAACAGGCTCTCCCCGTCCTCCTCCTGCCATTCCTGTGGCAAGATCTGCCTGGAGGGGAGATGAGCTGTTAGGAGGATTATTGCTCTGAGCCCTCGATGCGCTTTTGGTCCAGAGCCAGGCGTGGGGCAGGCAGGGGTTAAGCAGCCATGCAGTTCTAACTGCTGCAACTCCTTCATCGCCAGGGCAGCCCCTGCTCGCTGCCTGCCTCCTGCCACCTCCTGCCTGCCACAGCGTGAGTGGGGTGACAGCTGATGAGTAATTTTAACTTGGTAATTAAAATAATCCTGGAAATCCTTGTCCTGCACAGCCTGTTGCTGGTAGAAGCAGGGAATGCTTCTCCGTCCCCATGGGAGGGGTGACAGGGGTCGAGGGTGCATCAGCCTCAGCCTGCATCTCTTACTGCGTGGCGGCTCCGTGCAGAGGGGTTTCAGGCTGTTGCTGGACCCGGTGCAAGCCCGGCCTGGCAGGAGGGGAGAGCTGCAGCTCCGGGTTCCTGCAGCTCACGCCTTCCCGTGAGGCTCTGCAGGCATCTTGCTTGATTTAGCATCTCGGGGCTCTGTGGTGGGGGTGTGCAACGAGCTGGATGCCATGTTGCATAAACATCATCTTGCTAGTCCTGTCCTCACTCCCCTGCTGTCCCATGGCCACCCTCGTGAGTGGAGCAGGGTTTAGTCTGGGTCCAGACTGAGTTGAGCCTGTGAGTCTCCTGTTCCCTGCCTTGATAAGTGCTGCGCGCATCAGGGCATGCCTGCGAGCCAGAGTGCTCCGGACTGCTTGTAGCATCTCACATCTCTCTTGACGCGTCCCTCTGCATGGCTTTGGTGGCCTCCACAGCACTGTGTCCCCTTACATACACCCAGCTGGCTTCAGGCAGGAGCTGGGCAGCGCCTTGCTGAGAGGGTGATCCCAGGGGAGAGCTTTCCCCTGTCACGGCCCTTCCCAACACATCCCGGCTCTGGCGGCAGCACACCCCGCAAACCTGCTGGCAAGAGCCGCCCGGGCTGCCCCAGCCCTTCTGGGCGGGGTTAGTTTCGAGCACAGTTTACCCGAAACCAGCCAAGCTGCTGCGCTGCGGACAGGACATCAATTACAGGACTTGCTACCTAACTGCTTGAGTCAGCCCCGTGAGGCTGCGTTGTGCCCCACATCCTGTCGACAGGGACGGAGCCGGGCACCCGAGTGGCTGCCAGAGCCATTTTGGGGGTGCTGACGCTCGCCATGTGTTTTGGAGCTGCAGCCGTGCAGCATAGGCAGGGGCGAGGCAGGTCCACACGCTGCCGCAGGGCAAAGTCCACCGGCACTGGGGCCGTGCTGGGCGGTGATGGGGGTCGGGTGGGCATTGTGCCTGGGCACCGGGAGGATGCCGTGCCGCGTCCCTGGCGCTGCTCCCCTGTCCTCCAGCCAAACCATCTGCTCTCTTGGTCGCCTGTGCCGGGGGCAGAGCCAAGTGGCCATGCTGCCGTCTGGCCTCTGCGCCCCGGGGAGGACCCGGCCACTAACATGGCCAGGGGTTGGTCTCCAGGAGCATCGCGCCTTGGGGAAGCAAATGCCTCGTGCCTCTGCTTCGCCGGTGTCCGGCCTTTGCGCGGATCCTGCTCTGCCCGCCTGGGGATGGCAGTGGCTGCTGCTGGAGGAGGCAGGGAGCCAACACGGGGCCAGCGCTGCTCTGCAGGGCAGGGGGCGGGTGTAGGCAGGGCACCCCGCAGCCTGTCGGGGTTCGGGAACCGGCCTGACCAGTTCCTGGGGGCCTTGGCTCGGCACTGGCCTTGCAGGGGCCTGCTGGCCGCGCATCAGCCTTATCTTTTGGCCAGGAGCTGCCTGTGAGGGCTGCTTGCCTCTGGCCAAAGCGTGCTGGGGTGACTGCACTTGGGTGCGGAGGGAACCCAGCACGAGAGGTGCCTGAGCAAGCTGGGAACGGGGGAGCGGGCTGGTGGCTGGGTGTACTGGGACACGTAGGGCTGCACTGGGTCTTGTCCCAAAGAGCCCTCCTCGAGCTACGGGGCAGCCTGTTCGTCATCGGCTGCCTTAGCCCAGTCCCAAGTGACTCGAAAGGTTTCGTGACCCGCTGCTCCCCTGGCAGCACCGAAGCAGGGATCTGGCTGGAGGAGTGTCCTCCCGGCTCTGCTGCTCCATGGGGAGCTGCCACCCCCTCCCTCAGCCCTCCCATTTCACCCTGTGCTTTCAGACGTGCTTTCAGGCCCCCTTAGGAGTCCCTGCGGCGGAAGCAGGTAATGAGCAGGGCTGAGCGCGTCTCTCCCGCTGGAGGAAGGCTCGTTAGGGCCAGGATTAAACCAGCAGGCAGCCAGTGTTTGTGGTGCCTGCGCTGGTGTCGGGCGGGGGGGCGAGCAGGGCCCATGTCCCAGGAGCAAACATGGGGCTTGTGCTGCCAGCAGCGGGGCTTTTAGGGACCATTCCCTTGGTTTGGTTTGTTGCAAAGTGGATACGTCAAAGCAGACGCGGTTTGAGACCTGACATTAGTAGAATGAGTTGCACGTGAGGCCACCGAGAGCAGCTTGTGGGTATGGGCTGCAGTGCTGCGTACGATGAAATGTGCACAGGAAGGGTATTAGTGCTCCTCTAGTTTAAAAAAAAAAAAAAAAAAAGGGGGGGGGGGAACCCACAATAATCTTTTCTGTAGCTAGTTAGTTTAATATCGTAGTTAATTTTAAACTAAATAAACTGTTCTCAGGGGAAGTATTTAGGCTTCTGAAAAGGATCAGTTGTGGAAGCAGATATATATATAGAGATACATATATATATGTGTGTGTATATATATATATACACACCCCCTCAGATGCGTTCATAATTCACAGGCTGTACGTAACTAAAGCGCGTGCTCAAAGCGCCCGCGGTCTCTGCCTGTGCGGCCACCCACCCATGGGGTCTGACGTTCCCCGTCCCGCTCCTTGGCCCCGCAGCCGCTGGGGAGGGGTGGTGGGGAGCAGCTCTGCGCCCCGGCTCCCTGCTGCCCTCCTGCACACTGCTCCTTTCTTGAGGCCACGTGAGCTTAGCCTGCTCGCTAACCACAGCTGCCTTCGATGCGTCTGCGGTTTGTGTGCCTCTCGCAGCGAAGGTCAAGAGCGAGTCGGTTTGGTCCAGCGCTGTTATTTGTGCCTTGCACGTTTCAGGGCTTGTGCTGAGCCCGCTGGCAGCAGGGGTGTGCTGGTGGCCGCGCAGTGCTGCTCACCTCGGCAGGGGATTTCCCCGAAGTTTGGGTTTAAATCCTTTAAGGTATGAAGGTGGCAGTGCCCCGGCAGGTCGGCTGTGCTGCTGCCCTCACTGCCTGGCTGTGCTCAGGGAAGGCATCGCTCCTCTCTCTGCTCCTCTGCAGAGCCCTCTTTGACTACGACCGGACCCGGGACAGTTGCTTGCCCAGCCAGGGGCTCAGTTTCTCGTACGGGGACATCCTGCATGTCATCAACGCCTCCGACGATGAGTGGTGGCAAGCCAGGCTTGTCACGCCCCATGGCGAGAGTGAGCAGATCGGGGTCATCCCTAGCAAGAAAAGGTGAGCGTCCGTCAGAAAGAGCCTCCTGGAGCTCCCCTGGCTCCGTGAGCCCCGCAGTCACGGGGGTCTGCTCGGGGTGGGGCTGTCCTTGTGGTCCCAGCCCACCTGCCCCTCCCTGGCTGCGCAGCATGAGGGGCGCCCTGGTTGGAAGCTGGAGCTGCGTGCAGGTCTCCCTGGGGAGATGTTCTGCAAAGCTAGGTGAGGAGGGGAGCGCACAGCCCCCTGTGTGTCCCCATGAGCTGGAGTTAGCCAGTCTGGGGCTCTGAGTGAGCGTAGAATCACAGCAGTGACCATGGGTTGCTCCTTGTGTCCTCTGACAACCTGCCCAGCTCCCATGAGATGGGAAGCCGCAGGGAGCAGAGGAGCTGGCTGCCACTGCCTTCAGGTCTTCCCTGCTGGGAAGGATGACTTGTCCCCGCTCCTGCAGACGCTGGCCATGGCCAGACGCTGGGCAGGCGGCTCCACTTCCATCCCTCTCTGGGAAGGAGCTGCCCTTTGCCACTGGGGCCACCACCCGAGGGTGCACGAAGCCACCTGGGGAGCCAAGCAGGCAGCATGGAGGGCATGCGTATGGGACTAACAGATCTTTTTCCCCTTTAACTTCCAATCAGGGTGGAAAAGAAGGAGAGAGCACGGTTGAAAACGGTGAAGTTCCACGCCAGGACTGGCATGATTGAGTCCAACAGGGTAAGTGCCGAACTGGGGCTCAGCAGGTGCCCGGAGCCAGTAACTAGCAGGGGCAGGATGAGTCCCAGCAGGGGCAGCTCCCGGTGGGGCAGCTGCAGCAATCCCAAAGCAGAGAACAGCGCAACTGGACCTCCCCAGGCCTGCATCTGCTCGGCACGAATCCTGTGTGACTCTGCTGGGGGTGAGCAGAGCAGCCCAGGATGGTGCGAAGGCGCTGGGGAAGGAGCCCTGGTTGGAGTGGTGGGGGAGCAGAGCTCGTCACACCACAGCTTGTGGCTGGGAGCTGACTGCAGGCAGCTCATGCAGGTGAGGGTGGCCGCCCTCACCCGGGGCACTTAGCAAGCTGACAAGGAAGGGAGAACAGCCTGGCTACCGCTGCAGAGCTACCGATTGCCCCGTCAGCTTCCCGCCATCTCTACCATATGTTTTTCTCCATGCTTAATTTTTTTCCTGCATTACAGTTTTCATGTAATCTCCATGATTTCATTTGAGGGTGACTGCCCTGGCACAGCTCCTCATTGTCTCTTCATTTTTAGTTTTCCTGCACGCGTTAAACACCATTGTTTTTTCTGTCCTCCCTTCCATCTCCATGTTCTTCAGTCGATCAAAACGAAACGTAAAAAGAGTTTCCGCCTCTCTCGAAAGTTTCCATTTTACAAGAGCAAAGAGAACCTGGCCCAGGAGAGCAGCGGACAGGAACGTAAGTAGCAGCTGGCCAGAGAGGGCGAGCATGCCATCCTCAGGCCCCCTGCCTTTGGGGGAGAGATTCAGCACATTTCCATAGCCAGGGGTCCTGGTGTCTGCCCGTGTTTGGGTCTGTGCTCCAGTCATGCCAGCAGCTAGGGAGAAGCCGGAGCTTGACACGAAAGCAGCGGCTGCAGGCTGGTGCTCTTTCTCTCTCTCTCATGTTGAATGTCTTCATCCTTTCATCAACTTTACACCCGCCTGACCCCCTGCTCTGCCTCCCCCTGCTCTCCCCCTTCTGCTGCGGGCTCTGCTCCCTCCCTCCGCCTGCCAAGGGCTGCTCCCCTCCGAGCAAGGGACTGGCCGCCTCCTGCAGAGCCGCTCCTGTCCCTGTCAGGGCCAAGGGGTTGGGGTGGTCCCGGCTGTGCTCCCCATCTCCCCTAGGAGTGACTCCCAGCTACATATTCCCATCTGAGAGGCCTTCCTGTGGGTTAACCCCCTCGCTGCTGGAGGAGCTGCCCACCCGTGACTGAGGCACATCTCTGGTAGTCCGCTGCACCAGCGGGTCTGGGGGGAATCCCCATCCCCAGCTCTCACCTGGCAGCACCTGGGGGCTCCCAGCGAAGGCAGGGCATTCAGTTCACTGCCCCATATCCTGACGTGGCCAGCACTGGAGCTGCTCACCGAGCCCAGCCCTTCCTCCTTCCCGATGCTAAACTGCATCCACTCCTTTGGGAAGCATCCAGAGAGCTTCGGTCCCCACACCTCAGGGCAGAGGAGGTGGGCAAGGCGGAGCGGTGTCTCTGCCCCATACCAGCGCAGCGAGTGCGTCCCCTCCAGTGGCTCTCTTGGGTGTGATGCAGAGGCAGGAGGTTGATGCTGGGCTGCTCCAGGGGCTGCCCGCATCCCTCTGCTGCCCGTACCAGGCTGGCGCTGGCTTCCAGTGAGCCTAGCAGCCAGGTGAGGCTCTGGCCTGCGGTGAAGGTTAAATCTGTGTGTCCAGGTATCTCTCGTAGTGCGTGGACGTGGCTGGGCTCCAGTCAGCCCCGTGCTTGGAGCTGAGGGCTCGCTGGGATGCTGCTCTCAGCCAGTCCTGCAGTGCAGTGACATACGGCACGGGGATGGGGCAGGCAAGGCTCTTCGCCAGCCGGTGTCACAGACCCGCAGCTCCCTCCCTCCCTGTGCTCGGCCACCGTCATCCCAGCTTGCAGTGGGGGTTCCTTCCCCCATGTTTCCATATCCCAAGCAAGCACTGGGGCCTGGGCAGCTAACACATGCAGGTGGGGAAAAAAGTGCCCTCCTGCCGCGCGGTAGAGGACTGGCTGTGCTGCGTCTGCCCCCAGAGCGGCCGGGCTGTCCCAGGGCTGCACCCTGCCTGTACACCCCGCCAGGAGAAACGCCTCGGCCCCGCTTGCCAGCAGCTCGGGGCTGCGATTGCTCGGTGCCTGCAGATGCTGCAGTGGCCGCCCTGTCCCTCCCCAGGCCCCGGGGTGGCCCTTGGGGGCTCTTTGGCAGAGAGGATGAGTTCGGGGTGGGGGGGTCTGGCCACACAAGGCAAGATGTTGGCAATGGGCTGATGGTGTCAGGTCTGAAAACATTTAACCTCACTTGCAGTTGCAGCTCTGGGCCATTCTGCACTCCTGTCACTAATGCTGGTCTGGCTCTGTCTCCCCCATCCCTCTGACTGCCCTCTCCCGCGCTCTCTTCTCTCCCCCTCTCCCCCTTCTCGCTGTCTGTGAAATCAGGACTTCCCTGGGTTAAGTGACGATTATTATGGAGCAAAGAACCTGAGTAAGTTGAATTTTGATGCGCATCATTCACTTTCTGTCGCTGGCATGCCTGGTGGTGCCTGGGGAACGTCCGGGCTCCGGCTGGGGCGGCTGCGCTTCTCTGGGTGCGGGGAAGGAGGAGTTCCCTGGGTGCTGCTCCTCTGCTGGGGAACACCGCGTCTGCCGGGGATGGCCGCGTCTGCCAGCGGAGGCTGCTGGGCTTGAGGAGGTGCTAC
>NW_009647735.1:9593592-9603035 GCF_000708025.1 Charadrius vociferus
GCACTGTGATCAGCCCGAGCAAGCAAAGCCCCGAACTCTGTCCCATCCTGTCACTGTCTTGTCTCTGTGAGTCCCAGTCCCGTCCCCAGAGATAGGCTCCCCTGTCCCTGTGCTGGTGTGGACCCATGCCCTCCCCTGCCCCTCTTCCTTGTGCATGCTGCTCCCACTCCCTCCACCAGCACACTCCTCCCCATCCACTCCACCTTCCCTCCCTCGCCCTGGGAAGTCCAGCCTCTGCTCAGCGGCCTCCTCCCGGCATCCCTGCCTTCTCCCGCAGTATCCGAGCATCCCCCCTGCACGTCCCCAGTCTGCCAGCAAAGGGCGAGAGATGCCGCCCTGCCTGTGCGGCTCAGGCTCATCCCAGCGGGTGCTGGGGCGCAGGTTTTTGGGAGGCCGGTGCTGCCCTGGCCTGGGTTGGTAGTGCTTGGTGACAGCTGGGGTGCCCCCGTGCCCTCCGCCCATGCTCCGTCTGAAGGGGGTCTCTCTGGTTGCTTTGCAGAGGGCGTGACATCAAACACCAGTGACAGCGAGAGCAGTTCCAGTAAGTGTGCATCTCGCCTGCTCTCCCGCCTCTGTGCGTGTGTGTGTGTGTGTGTGTGTGTGTGTGCGTGCTCACGTTTTGGCACTTCCATCTTGTCTTGTCCCAGTGCTGGTTCTGTTCGGAGGCTGGTCCTTCCTGCTGGTGAGGCTGAGATGCTGCGGCCAGCTCCCTCCTCAGGGCCGGGGGGCAGGAGCAGCCCTGCCTGCTTCCCTGCTCACTCCTGGCTGCAGGGCTCTGCTCCAGGGCTGGGTGGTGGGTTCCCAGTCCATGGTGGTCCCCTGGTGCCTGCTGTGGCAAGCAATGGCCAGAGGCTGGGTCTGTAGCATAGGTAGCTCCTGGAGCCCGAGCACAGGGATCCAGCTGCAGCCAATGCTCCCTTTATCTCCAGTTCTAAATACCTGCAGCAATGCCCCCGTCCACCCTGCATGGAGGACGGTATGTCCCAATGGGTCCCAAGCCTGTAGTGGTGGGGAGGGAGAGCGGAGGCTTGACCTAGAGCTGGGCCATGAATAATTAACGTGGATCAAGGTCTGGTAACTGCATGCCTGTCATGCTCCATGTCAGCTGGAGCCTGGAGGTGTCCCCAGGGCTGCAGGAGCTGGCAGGCACAGGAGCCAGCTCCTCCTGGGTGCGGGGGGCCTGAAAAGCTGCTGTGGCTGCTCACCTGCCTCTCCCTGGCTCTATTGCAGAAGGACAAGAGGACACCATCCTGTCGTACGAGCCGGTGACACGGCAAGAAAGTAAGTCCTGGCACTGAGTTTGCCCCGTGCCTGCTCCAGTGTGGGCACCTGTGACCCCAGCACAGCTAGGGTGACTGGTGTGACCTCCTTCCCTCTGCTGCTGTACCAGCACGATGCTGGGTGAACGCAAGTGGAGTTCCTTGTCTGTGGCGTGCAGCAGGGAGCCAGGCATGCACGCTGCCTTGCAGGGCTTTCCCTAGCCTTGATTGCCACTTTTTAATCAACAGAAAAGAGTTGTGACCTGGTCTGCAAGACCAAGGGAGAGATCTCAAGCTAAAACTGAGCTGGGCTTTAGTCCCCAGCTGAGGACGGGATTATCCCTCCCTGGCTGGGGCCAGGTCCCTGCCGCAGAGCAATCCCCCACCCTGCTCAGTGCTCGGTCCCTGCAGACCCTTTCACAGGCTGAACAGTCCCAGCCTCAGCTGTCTGTTCTTGCCAGAAGCTGGATCAGAGTGCTGGGCATCCATCACTCCTGCACCTATGTGGCATCCTCGCCCAGCTGTGCTGGTTGTCTGGCTCCTGCCCCCAGCGAGGGAGCAGCTTTGCTGATCCGCAACCCTGGAGACCCGCAGCACCTTCCGCAGGGCTGCACAGATGGTTTGGGTCAGATGGGAAGGAGATGTTGACCGTGACCGGGAGGAGAGAGAAACTTGTAGGGAGGCGGCACCTTTGGGTTCCTGTGTGAGCAGGAGCACCCGCTGCCAGCGGGGAGAGGGCAGGTTGATGCCAAAAGTTGGGTGAGCTGCCCGTGGCACAGACAGGGCCTCAGGTTGTGGCTCTTGTTCACAGTTCACTATGCGAGGCCGGTGATCATCCTGGGGCCGACAAAGGACCGAATTAACGACGATCTCATTTCCGAATTCCCGCACAAGTTTGGTTCCTGCGTGCCACGTGAGTCCCAGCTGGGGCTCGGTGCCAGGGAGGGGGGAGTGGTGGCTCTGCTGCTCGCCGGGGTCCAGCCCGTGGCATGGAGAGGGGGTCGGGAGCACGGGTGGGTTTTCTCCCTCCCAGGAGGTTTGGCGTGCATCGCTCCGGGTTTGCTCATGATGCCCATTCTTCTCCAGACACGACCAGGCCTCGGCGTGAGAACGAGGTGGATGGCCAAGACTACCATTTCGTTGTATCCCGTGAACAGATGGAGAAAGACATCCAGGACAACAAGTTCATAGAGGCTGGGCAGTTCAACGACAATCTGTATGGGACCAGCATTCAGTCAGTGCGGGCAGTGGCGGAGAGGGTGAGTGTTGGGTGGCACTTCTGGGACCGGGACTCATCCAGCCTAAGCTCGGACGTGTTTGGCAGTTCCCCTCCTCTCCCCATGTTGTTAACGAAGGGCTGTAACCACATTAAGCAAGCGTGGCTCGAGCCTCTCCTCCCTCTGGAGTCCTGCCAAGCCACGTGGCTGCTTTTCTCAGCCGCGTTACTCTACCTCAGTGTCGTACCGCTGTCACCCAAACTCTACCCGACAGCCCGGCGCTGGCGGCACCAGCCTCGTGCTCAGGAGCTCGCAGGGCAGAGGTGCCCGGCTGCCCTCCTCAAAGCAGCGGCATTTCCTCCACAGGAGTGCTGGAGCGTACCAGTGGCTCATAAATTGTTTCACGTGTTGAGAGATTTGGTCCCTTTGCGTTGCTGCTGTCCTGCCCTAAGGAGGCAGGAACGTAAGGCCACTGGGAGTTGGCTCATGTCTCGGGAGTGGGGTTTCATCTCTGTGGCTCCTCTTTTGTGAGGACCTCTGTACGAGCAAGCTGGTTTCTGTGTGGAGTAGACTGTGTGGGTCGGTCTGATCTCAATAATCTCCTTTCTAGGGGAAACACTGCATCCTGGACGTGTCTGGCAATGCCATCAAGAGGTTGCAACAAGCACAACTTTATCCCATTGCCATTTTCATCAAACCAAAATCCATTGAAGCTCTCATGTAAGTGCAACGCCGTGTGCTGTGCCTCTCCAGGGCAAGCAGCTCTGGCACGGCAGGGGTCTGTATGTCTGCTGCCTCTGCTTTTTAGAAAGCAGCGGAGGTTGCTGCTGGTGCCGAGCATGTCCTTTGTTAAGAGGAGCTGGGCCCATTGCTGTCTCTGTGGTGTCCCTCCACATCTACTGCTGTAGCACCCAGGCTACATGGATTGTGCTGGTTTAAAGCCCTTTGTTCACCCCAAAGAAGGTTATCCATGGGAAATCTAAAAACGCTCCCAAACGTGCCTGATGTCACCTGGGCCCTGCGTCCAGCCAGGCTTGCTGCCCACAGCCCGTAGCGGCGGATGACAGCTGGACGGTGGCTGAGCCAAACCAGCCCTGGGGAGCAGAGGGGAGATGTTTCCTCTGTGCCTAAGGGGGACCTTCTGGTTGTCCTGCTCCTGGCCCTGGGGACGGCAGGCTGGAAAGGACGTTAAAGCTGAGCTTGCGACTCTTGCAAGCAGCAGCAGCGAATATTGCCTGTGAGGTGATTCGGTAGGTAGAGATGGACTCTAAGATCAGAGGAGACTCTGCTGGCACCAAGGGGACTAGGAAAACCCCTTCTCAAGCTAGAAGGGGTGAAATTGCTTCTTTGGGTGTTGTATGAAGGTGAGGGAATCCAGGCAAGGAGGGTGGTGACAGGCTGTGGAAAAGCAGGGAGACTTCTGCAGCGGTCTTGCAAATTCAGAGGATTGTCTGGATACAAATCGCCTTCTGTGCTACAGTGAAAGGTGGGGGGTGGTGATGGGAAGAACTGCTGGAAACTGAGTTGAAGTGCCAAAGCAGCAAAGAGCATGTGGGGAAGGGTCCTGCCTTTGAGAGCTGGGTCCTGCACAGCTCCCATGCCCGGTGCGCAGAGGCTTCCCAGGCACCCCAGCTCCATGGGCTATTTTCACTTCTGTTCATGACTAAGAAAAAGAGCAAAGTTCCTATTTTTTTAATCCATGGCAGGGAGATGAACCGGAGACAGACGTACGAACAGGCCAACAAGGTCTATGACAAAGCCATGAAACTCGAGCAGGAGTTCGGAGAGTATTTTACAGGTGAGTGTCCTGAGCAGGCTGGTATCTGATTGATTTTTATTTTTCCGACCGGCAGTTGTGACCTCTCTACCAGCACTGTCTTACTGCAGGGTCGTGGGAAAATGTCCAGCTTCATCAAAGCAAAGAAGAAACGGCGCTTTGCCAGCAGGGCTCTGCAAAGGGACCGCTCAAAGATCGGTGGATAAGAGTCAGCCGGCTCTAGAGAAGGAGACAAGTTGTCAGGCAGGATTTTCCGAGTTTGTGAAAGCTTATCGCCAACTTTAATAATAATTTAAAAAAAAGAAGAAAAAAAAAAAATCCCCAGGCAGCATAAGCACAGTGTAGATTCAGGGTGCTAAAGACTACAGGACATAAAACTGCCTGCACAGGGGAAAGGTTGAGTGTTTTCAAAAAGAGAAAAGAGTCATTTTAAAGAGGGAAGATAAAAAATTTAGTGACCTAAATGGTGGAGACTGTCCTGAGTTATTACAAAACATCTCCCAAAAAAAGACTGGAAGTTTGGCTGGCTTCCTAAGTAGTCTTTGCTGATGAGCCAGTCAGGGGCTGCCTGGCACATTGTGCCTGTAGAGATGAGCAGCTCATGACACAGGCATCCTTGTGCGTTAAGGAACTAATGTTTGTAACGTGATTAATTCTGGAAAATCACGGGCAGGCAAAGAGGCAGAGAAACTGGTCTTCCATCTTTCCTCCAGGGCAGTAACTCTTTCTTCTAAAGTTGAGGAGTGATAATCCTGCCAAACCCTGTATTACCCACCTCAAAGCTACTGGGATAAATTCCAAGCAGGACATTTTCCAAAAATGGATCTTGGCTGAGCAAATGGACAGGCGCAAACTGGGGAAAAGCTTTCCCCAGAGCTCCTGTCCCAGGCACTGCATGAAGTGCCCAAGCCTTTTTAATTTTTTTTTAAGTGCCGCGGTTTTGCCAGACCCTCAGCAATCCATCACTCACTCGGACGGTGAGGTTGAAGTTGACCTAGGGAAGGGCAGCTTGTTGCTGAAACCCGTTGTTGAAAGAAATGGGTGACGGGCAAAGTGATGGTCACTGTGGCAAGTTCTGTGTCAGGACCTTCTAATGAGGGAACAGAGATGCTGGAGGATGGTCCTGGCTGAATTACCAGAAAGTTTTAGCCCTCCATGTGCATCGTCCCCCTCTGATCTAGGAAGCACTGTCCACACCAAGCAGCGAGGCTGTCGCTGGTCTTTGGGTGGCAGTTCCTGCGGGGAGTGCCATCCGTAAGCTGGCCTGTTCCAGCCCGGCTGTGCTGCTGTTCCCACCCTGCAGCGGAGGAGGCAACAAACTTGAGGAGCCCTCGGCAGCTGACCAGAGGGGATGGACAAATCTGGCACCTCGGAGCGCGCGCTGGGCGCACACCAGCTAATCCGCCTGTGGCCCTCCCGTTCAGCACAGTGGAGTAGCTGCAGGGCCGGGGCCAGCTGCCCGCAGCCGCGGTGCGGTGGCGTGACACAGTTTGCAAAGCTGATTAGCAGCCGGTTGTGGAGAACCCGACCGGCACTTCACATGCTGGAGGAGCTCTGCCAGCTCTCGCTAATCCCCTTGGACACGCTGGGTTAACCCTCTGTGTCATCGTGCGCCTGCTACAGCTCCTTTGACACGGGTTGTCTTGTTCGTTAATTGTTGGCTGTGCCACACCGGCCCCTGTGGTGTGGAGTGAAGGCCTCTCCCATAGCTCATGGCGGGGAAGGCTCAGTGCTGCCAGATGCTTAAGATCTTGCTTGTTCTCTCCTCTTCCAGCCATTGTACAAGGAGACTCTCTTGAAGAGATTTACAGCAAAATCAAACAGATCATTGAGGACCAGTCCGGGCACTACATCTGGGTCCCGTCCCCAGAGAAACTCTGAAGATGTCCCCCACCTGCTTCCGTGTGAGCAGAAGATCTCCGAAGCCCCACCCTACCCAAGCCCTCTGCCCCAAGGAGGGGGGATATGAAAACTATTCCTGCCACCTTTTTTTAGATCGTCGCAAAATTGAGTTTTCTAGTCCTGTTTCTTTTGTTGGGATGAACTCATTCATCACGTGACTGTTCCCACCGTTCCTGCATGGACCTTCCCACTGCTCCATTAGAGACAGATGAGAACCCATTCAAGGTCGTTTTTTATTATTATTATTATTATTATTATTAACTGAACCAAGAATCAAGCTGGGAGGAGGCAGCTAAGGACTAATGTAAGAGACAAGTGAAACAATGGACTCTGAGCACATGAGCTAGTATCAGAGCTCCAGGGGCATTTTTCCAAGTGTGACTGTCTAGCAGCTCTAAACAGTGCGACAGAAAGGCAGCAGAAAGCTTTTTATTTATCTGTATATGTAATTTATATATAATATATAGAGAGATATTATATATATATTATATATATATATGTATGTGGACTAGGAAACCCGAGGGACCTCTCTTAAAAGGTATTGTATTATTGCAAGGATCTTTCAGTTTCTCTGTCCCAACCACTGGGCGCAGGGAGTCCACTTGGGCATGAAGAGCTCAAAACGGTACCAGGTGCTTCAGAAGCGTCTCCCATGGGGGCCAGCCTCCCACCATCCACCCCGGGTCCGCGAGGCAGAGCAGAGACTGGTACGCTGCCTGCGCAGAAGGGGACCAGAGGTCCAGGGTGACCCAGTGAGGAGCAGCAGCTGATCTGAGGGAGGCTGGGAGACAAAAGACTGAGCGGGAGGCTGCAGAGCAAGAGAATGGATGATACTACATATTAAATTGCACATTGTTTTACACACCACCTTATGTGTTTGCATGAGAGGTTTCCTTTTGGTTCTATTTTTTTACGCTGATTTTAAACCAAAACCATATTGTGTTGCCGTGTTGGTTTTTTGGTTTGTTTGGGTTTTTTTTCCATTATTCCATTTTCTCTTGTTAATAATGAACTGAATGGGTATAAAATCCTTTTTTTTTTTTTTTTAACTTATTTTTTAAGCTGGCTCTATTGTAAATAGAATCGAGATCTGCGGTGTTTAGTTAGGAAATACTCTACTGGCCACATGGAACAAATGTACTTGCTGTCCTGTGTCGCTGTGGAAAACCTGGGATGTTGGGCTGGCCCTGAGCCTGTGAGCACAGGTGAAATGACACATTCTAGCTTGCGGCAGCCCGCTGGCATTCCCTTCTGCGGTAGCCGCTGGCAGGAAAAGCCCCCAGCTGTGCCTTGGATGGACGTTCACACTTTTCCAAATCAGTAACAGAATTGAAAAACTTCCTTTCTTTCTCTTCCCCTACTCCACGCCAAATTCCTGCGTGCAGGTGGTGGCGGTGGCCTTCCCAGCGCAGCGGGGACCTCATCTGCTGCTCTGGGAGCTGGGGCTTGGCAGGCAACTGCGTGGCCACCTGGCCTGGTTTTGTCTCCGACATCTCCGTGTCACTCCTCTTCCTGAAATCGGGCTCTGCTCCCTCTTTCAAGGTCACCTTAGAAAACCAACCTGGGTGCCCCACGCTGGCAGGTCTGTGGGGCTGCACCCATCTGCTGCGCGCTGGGACTTTTTTCAAGGGAGGCGACCGTTGGTGCTGAGACAGTTGGTCCTAAGCTGAGACATGTCTGTCTTTGAGGACACTTGGCCTTCCCCACTTGAAGGGGGCTCCTTCATGGTAACAGAGCCTTGTGTGACACTGGGGGGAAGCTCTGCACAGCCTTTGAGGAGGAGCTGTGTCGCTGGGTACTCGCAGTACGGGTGGAAGACCGCTCTCACCTTACAAAGAACTGGCGGACGCTGGTCCTCAGACACGGTGCCAAGCACCAGAACAAAGGAGGTCACCATACGAGCAGGAGCAGGTAAGTCCTGGCGCATTCTCCCTTGCCCTATTTTATAGGGAAAAGTAACAGCGTGGGATGCTGGTCCCCTTTCCTAAGTGTAACAGTTATCAGCGTGTCAGTCGGTGCACGGCGCGCACAGCCCACGGTTCTTGGTGCGAATGACAACTGCTGTAAGTCTGTCCGAGTACTGGCTGGTGAGAAGCTGTCTTCACTCATCCTGCATCACGAGGAGCCCCGCAGGGACTGAGCAGCCTCCTGGGACAGAAAGCGGTGCTGCAGAAGACACACAAGTGCAGTGGAGGGCAGGAAGGATTCTGCTGCCAGTGGGAGTGAACTTTGGCAATGGGTTGTGTTTGGCAGCTAGCCCCCTGCCCCACCGCTCCGGCTCCGGCTGCTATAAACGTTGGTCCCTGGAGAAGTGGAGTAAGTGAAACAAAAGTCCTTAAGATGCTAGTCACACCGTTCCTGTCTTTTTTTTTCTTTTCTTTTTTTTTTTTTCTGTTTTATTTTTTTTTTCCTAATAGCCTGTCTCCCTCTTACCAAGTCACATGGAGAAAAAGATGATGTACTCCATGGCATAGCTGACAGTATCGAATCGATCACAACAACACTAGTTGGTTACCAGTGTTTCTTCCAAGGAGACATATATTTTTAATAAACAGAGAGTTGCAAAGAACGCTGTCTTTGAGACCTTCTTGTAGAGTCCTTCATTGTGTGCCAGGTTTTTTGGCACTGATCTTAGCAACTACTGATGTGGTCTTTCCATGGCAAACTTTAAGTGTTGACAGTGGTTTAAAAAAAAAAAAATTGCTTTTTTTTAGTATAAGGTGGTCACTGAGAACTTGCCTGAAAGAAAAAGGAAATTAAAAAAAAAGAAAAAAAGAAAGGAAGTGGGCTTATTTATAGCTGTAACCAGACCAGTGAAAAGCTCTTTCCATTGGGTTGTTGTAACACAGGTTGACACTGGTCTGATGAGTTGACACCATAAATGCCTTGTGGGTCACAGCTGGAATTGTGGGGAGTTTACAAATGCAGATCAAGGAATAGGGCTTATATGCTGCTACATAATTGTTCCTGTATTGGATGGAAAGACAGCAAAGTAAATACATATTCCAGCTAATATAGAGCATCTTTTTGCAGTTTAACATGCTGTTTAGACATTAGAGAGAAGAAGAAAGAAGTTGTAAAGACAACTGGTATCTTTTTGTAGTACCTTTAAGTGCAGAGAACAGGAGTGTTCACTGGATGACAAATGTGGTTAATGAGGTATCATTATACATTTCTGTCTGTATCTGCTTTGGCATTTAGCTGAGCTAATTGAAAGGTGAGAGGGGTTTGGGTTTTTTAAATCTTTGATGTCTTTTTCCTTTTGAACTGCACACAAGAGACGTGGAG